>NC_056750.1:205990831-206278491 GCF_019279795.1 Protopterus annectens
CCCATAAGGCTTCCACTAGAAAGACCTACAAAAGTAAATGGAAAAGATTTGTCTTTTGGGCCTTCAGCAAAGACTTGGCCCTTTTCAGTGCCTTTCCCAACTCTTCTTGATTTGTTCAATTGGCTACAATTTCTAATTTTCACCTGGGCATAAATAACTCTACTTTAGCTTCTTCTAAACTTTGCAAGGCTTTCCTGAAGGGAGTTTTTCTACTTAGACCACCATTAAAAGACCATACTACTTCTTGGGATTTAAATATTACGCTTCAAGACAGTAACCTACTGTCAGTAACCCAGCATGGATTCAGACCTGGACATAGCACCACTACAGCTCTAATATCCTTCTGTGACTCTGTAAATTGAGCTCGGGAAGCTTGTCCTCCCTATTTCTAGACCTTTCCACAGCCTTTGATACTATATCCCACCCTCTTCTCCTTAGAAAACTCACCAACTTAGGAATGTCCCCCTCTACCTTTCTCTGGTTTTCCAACTACCTCACAGGCAGACAACAGGCTGCAAAATGGCTACACTCTCCATTCCTCAGTACTACTGGTGTTCCCCAAGCATCCATCCTAGGGCCTCTGTTATTCAGCATTTTCATCAATAACTTCCATTCTTCTCTCTCTCTCAAGGCACAGTCATCCAGTACGCAGATTACTCTACGATCATCTGCAGTGTCAACTCTCCTCCTGAACCTTATCCAGTCAGCACTCACCTCCACTGAAATATGGATGAGTAACAACCACCTTGCCCTAAACCCTAAAAAAAAAAACAAACTTATGCTATTCACTCCCAAGAAGACCACTACTATAAATAAAGACTCTTTCTCCACATTCTCCCAAGATAACACTACTTTTGAGGTTGTCCCGCATACCAAGCTATTAGGAATCACCATAGATGAACACTTATCCTTCGACTTGCAAATTCACAACAATATTAAAAAAGCTCAGCAAAAATTAGGCATGCTATACCGCCACAAAACATTCTTCAATTTCTCCTCAAAATATCACTTGCCTCCTCCTTCCTGCTGCCATCTGTCCTCTACGGCTCCTCTCTCTTTACTAACATACAGGCCAGATTAAAATCGAGCTAAATTCTGTCTATAATAAAGTTACAAAATTTGTCACTAACAAAAAAAATTCAGCCCACCACTGTGCCTCTCTTCGCATACTAAACTGGACAGAACTTCCCCATCATCTCGCATACATACAACTAACAGCAGCCCATAAACTAATATTCAGCCCTGCCAGCTGCCCTGCACTTTCCTCTCTATTTAAACCCTATCACCCAAGCAAACCCCTCTTATCTGAGAATCAGAATTTTTGCAGATTAACAAACCTAACCTCTCTGCTGATCAAATGCTCCATTCCTTCTCTACTGCTAAGTTATGGAACTCTCTCCCACCAACTCTAAGATCCTCTAGCAGTGCATCTCTCTTTAGAAGAATCCTTAAAACAGTGTCTGTCCTCACAGTGGCTATGCCGATGTGCTAGTTCCTCACACTCTATAACTTGACTTTTTCTCTGTCCCACTACCATCTCCATCCTACCTATCTCCTTAATCTTACCTATCTCCTGATTATTCATCCTTTGTTGCTATTACTTATACTAGTAGAATTGGTAGAGATTTATTTATAACTGTATTGCCTCATTGCCTTATTTACTTTGTTAAAAATATATTTTATTGTCAGCTCTTGTTGTATTTGCAAGATTTGTTGTTGTTGCATAAATCACTATGGATCTTTTCTCCCTGGGCTTGCACTGAAAATGGGCACTTTCTGGCCCGGTGGACCATCCTGGTAATCAAATGCAAATAAACAAAATAAATACTCTGCGTTCTTATTTACCTGTGGCTTTGTTAGGTTGAGTTCATATGTCAGATGTATTGTGTGTAAAAGGAGGATGCCCAGGCTTTAGTATGCTAGTTGGAGATATGGCTATCTGGATATCTCATCCATTAATAATACCTCAACAGTGATCAATTGGATATCTAATGTTATGGAAAGTTGTTACACAGATGTACTATCTTTTCATATTGTGGATTTTCAAATCTGGCTTCCTGTCAAAGCAAAGTTCACACTTGGACTGCATACATACAAAATGCTAAGTTTTGCATTTTAGTAATATTCAGACTTTGCTATAAATGTATATGTTAAGTTGTCAATCTCGCCTTCATTCTTGCTTGATGGGTTTGGAGCCGATCCCTCGGCTCCGACTCGGCACTTGCTAAGCTCGAGAGTCACTTTTACCAGCTCGAGGCAGCCCCATATCCCATGATGCAAGGCGGTAAGTTCCCAGATCTCGTTTGCCGCTTCGCTTATGAGGTCCTCCTTTTACCAGCTCCTGGTAAGTGATTTACTACTTTGATATTTTAGCCTCTTTTTACTAAAAACCCTTTAAATTTTAGTTTTAAGTGAATTTTAAAGATTTTCTGACAGAAAATTCCCTGTCTCTTCTTATTTTTTTAGTCAAACTTTACCCATCCATCCCCCTGTTAGGGTGTGTGTGTGTGTTTTTCTAGTTATACCTTTTAGTATATTTAATTTAATTTAATTCTTTGACTGGTGTGTGTGTGTGTTGTGTTACCATGTCAAAGAGAGATCTCAGGCTTTAAGTGTGACTCGTGCTGTCAGAAGATGTCTCTGACGAGCGGTCACACTTCTTACTGTTGCCTGGGGCCTCTTCACCTGCAGGACTCCTGTGCTATATGTCATTCCTTCAGCCAGAGAGTCCTGCAGGAAAGAAAACAAACTAATAGGGGCCTTCTTAAGCCGGAGGGCTCTCCGGCTAAGTCGGCTCCATCCAAAACCAAATCTTCCAAGGCCCAGGCTTCTGTGTCAAAGCCTGCGGCCTCGGCTCCAGCTCGTTTTGAGTCGAGATCGGCTCGGCTGGGCCGATTCTGCTTAACAAGCCCGGCACCAATAGCTATCTGTGCCGATTCTGCATCGACCACGTGTCGACTCCCTATCGGTTCCGACCACCATGTGGCACAGGCATCGGTGTCGGCTCCGATCGGCTCCGACACCCGTTACTTTTACTGTATCGGCTCGGCTGGAGCCGTGCATCGAGCTACCTGTCGGCTCCGATAAGTTGTCGGCTCCGACAGGTTCTATAGTTCATCGGTTCGATGGCTCCTTCCAGGAAGAGGTCGAGGTCTCCTTCCTTGGAGCCAATACTTTCGGCTCCGGCTTCACCTCTCCTTCGAAGCAGACCATCGGGCCGATCTTCAAGGTCATCCAGGCTTTCTGACCATGACTTAGAGAGAGTGGTCAGTAGATTACTTAAGTCACAGGCACTGGCCCAAATGTTACATAGTCCGTCTCAACAGGCGACTATTGGTCCCACCCGTTACAGTTCCTCCTTCAACTCTACCCCAGAGCTTGGGTGGTCTTCGAATGGTTACTGCTACGGCTGGAGGACAGATACCCCTTCTGTTCCTTCAGCCTCTACTCTTATCTCCTCTTGAGACCTTCCTTAGAGGGATTCGGTGGCCGGGCTTCCATGGTCTCCGAGGGGTGAGTGGCATCGGACCCTTGTCCGAACCCGCTCTTCCTTGGAGCCTCGGCCATAGTGAGCTCGGCTCCGACATCTGCCTCGAGACTTCCTTCGGTGGTCCCTGGGTTCCTAGTTCTTGAGCGGGTTCTCTCGGACCTGCCTGGGAGGGAGCATTCGAGGTGATGAAGAAGTGTGCTGGCCACTGGTATCAGTCAGCAGTCTGTTCCTTAGCTCCTCCTCTATAGTGCCTGTTGACATCTCTGCCACTTCTCTTGCTACAGGACCCAGAGATCCTCCGCCTCAGGTTTCCCATTGGGAATTTCCCCTCTTCCGGATTCTCCTGATGTTTCGGGAGATCCTCTAGGAAGAAGGACTTGTAGAGGAAACATGTAGACTCCCCGAGTCTATCACTTCAGATACTGACTTTGATGAGTCAGAGGGATCCCTAGATCCTCTGAGGATGTCTCCTTCTCAGACATCCTAGAACTCCTTAAACAGAGGAAACTAGGCGCACCAACAATCCCTCTGAGGATGAGTCAGTATACCTAGGCGTTGGATCTCGGCCCTCCACCTCCTGGGTGTCTCCGCCTTTCGACCCCCTTATGCAGGTTATTGCCCGAAGGCGTGGGCAGCTCCTGACTCTGTAGAGCCAGTCCCTAGGAGGCCTTCAAAATTTATCACTGCCCCGTGTGACAAGCAATTCCTCACTAAGGGTGTCCCCGCTGATGCCATGGTGGTGGCTGCTGCCACCAAGAAGGAACTTGCAGATCCTTCCGTGCCGTCCATCCTCCTAATAAGGACTCTAGGACCATGGATAAGTGCGGTGGCGGATGTTTTCCTCAGCGACCTTTGCTGTCGTTAAGCTGAATTACCTTTGTCACTTCACCCAGACTCCAGAGGGATATCCTTAAGGAGCTGGGTGAAGTAGTACAGAGATCCTACAGCTGCAGGGCTCAAGAAAAAATTGCTTCGCAGCTAGGAACCCTTAATTCCATTGCAAACTCCTCCATGCGGCTAATATCATATGCTGCTGATGGAGCGAGTAGAGCCTGAGTACAGGTGTGGCTCTTAGGCGCCAAGCCTGGATGCGGCTATGTGTTTTGCAGATCCCTTTAAGGCGTCCTTCACAAATTCTCCCTTTGATGGGTCAGCTTTGTTTGGCCCTCAGGTGAAGAAACTTTGACCAGGTGTGAGCAGGGCGGCAAGACTCTTTCTGCTGTAGGAGTCCGTTTTCCACCCCTTCTAGACCTTACCCCAAAGGACAGAAAGGTGGCAAAATGTGGTTCCGCAAATCCCAAGGAGTCACGCCCGGATTCACGTGGTCAGTTTACCCCCTAGAGGCAGAGGGGTAACAACAACAGGCCCGCTCTAGACGCTGTGGGCGTCCAAAAATCCAGGCAAACAGTGAGCCTCTCTCTGACCAGCCCTTTCAGCTTCCATGAGACGTTCACCGGCTGTCCCTCCTTGGAGGCAGTCGGAAGATTATCACTGTACCCAGAAGCCTGGCATTCCCTCACTCAAGACAGATGGGTACAGTCGATCATAACCAAGGGTTTCATAATACCTTTGGAGGAAAGTCGTTTGCCCTCAAAATCCCTTCAGATGTACCACCGATTGTAAGGAAATTGCAGGTTAGAAGTCTCAAAACTACTGCAAAAGAGCCATTCAGCCAGTTACAACAGACCATTCAGAGCCGGAATCTACTCTAGGTTCTTTTGGTCCCCAAAAGGCGGGAGACTGGAGACCAATATTGGATCTCAGCAGACTCAACAAGTCTGTGAGGAAGACAAGATTCGAATGGTCACTCTTCAGTCAATTCTGCCCTTCTTACAGAAGGACAACTGGATGTGCTCAATAGATCTTCAGGATGCGTACTATCACATCAAAATTCACAGGCGCTCCAGGAGATTTCTCCGCTTTCGGCTGGGGTCCAGTCATTTCCAGTTCAGAGCCCTGCCCTTTGGTCTCACTACAGCCCCCAGAGTGTTCACCAAATGCATGGCAGGGGTCACGGCGCACCTGAGACGTCAAGGATCCCAGGTGTTTCCGTATCTCGACGACTGGCTCCTGTCAGCCACCACCAGGCATCAGCTTATTCAAGCCAGGGATTACACAATAAGTCTTTGTTCTCATTTGGGCATCTCGATCAACGAAAAGTCATCCTTATCGCCCTGCCAGTCTATTACTTTCATAGGCGCAAAGTTAAGCGCGGTTGGGATGTCAGCTACCCTTACAGATCAAAGAGTTTCAGACATTCAGAGTCATGTCAGGATCATTCTGGCCAACAAGAAAGTACAGGCCAGAATGGTTCTAAAGATATTAGGCCTCATGGCTGCGGCCATTACTCTTCTTCCCTGGCTCGATTCTACATCGCCTTCTTCAGTGAATGCTGTTCACACAGTGGTCGTACCAACAACTTCCTGTCGTCACCAGATTCTGGTGACACAGACTTCAAAGATCATCTTGCTTGGTGGATCACATCTCCTCAGGTTCACCAAGGCAGGTACTTTGTACCCCCATCCCCGATAGCCACTGTCACCACGGATGCCTCCCTGATCGGGTGGGGGTTCATTATCAGGGCAGGATGGTTCATGGGGCGTGGCAGCCGTTCGGTACCATCTGCACATAAATGTCCTGGAGATGAGAGCAGTGCTTTTAACGTTGCAAGCCCTCAACGACTTTCTTCCCGTAGGGACAATTGCAGTCCACACAGACAACATGTCTGTAGTTTGGTATATCAACAAACAGGGCAGAACCAAGTCCTACCCCTTGTGTCGAGAAGCGCTCAGACTATGGCAATGGGCGATCTCCTCTCATCGGTTTCTGGTAGCAACGCATATCCTGGGAAAACCAACATTGTAGCGGACAGATTGAGCAGAGCTATTCTCATGCCTCACGAGTGGTCTCTCAAGCAATCTATAGCGGAAGAGATATTTCTGGAATGGGGTCGTCCATGTTGCGATCTTTTTGCTACTCCCCAAAACAGCAAATGCCCAGACTTCTTCTGTCTCTTCCCTCTACCAGGCCATCCCCCCAGAGACGCTCTGACCCAGGATTGGCCCCAGGGACTTCTTTATGCCTTCCTCCATTTCCTCTGATCCCTCAAGTTATCCAGAAAGCTACCGTTTGAGAGCCAAATTGATTCTCATTGCCCTTACTGGCCTCGACAAGTTTGGTTCCCGTTCCTCCATCATCACCTTTTGGTGCAGCCGTGGCATCTGGACCCAGTGCCAGATCTTCTGATTCACCAATCGGGTCAGCTGCACCGGTCTATCCCTTCTCTCAACCTCACAGCATGGTTGCTCCACTTCCTTCCTTAGCCAGGCTTCCTTTGATCTCTAACCCAGTTAGAGACATCATAATAACCGTTAAAATCCTCTACCAGGAGGATTTATACAAGCAAATGGAAACGTTTCTCTTATTGGGCTAAGGCCAAGAATATTGATCCTTTCACTGCCCCTGTTCAGGCAGTCCTGGACTTCTTAGCAGAGATTTTTCATGCAGGCTCCTCTTCTTCCACAGTCAGAGTTCAATTGGCTGCTATCTCCAACTTTCATGTCCGGGTAGCAGATCATAATATTATGTCCCATAGGCTCTGCAGGGCCTTCTTGAAAGGAATTTTCCTACTAAAGCCTCCAATCAGGAATCCTCCTCCTCAGTGGGATCTAAATTTAGTGCTGACATCCTTGATTCTTCCCCCCTTCGAGCCAGCTGTTTCTTGTTCCCTGAAATTTCTTTCTTGGAAAACTTTATTCCTAGTGGCTATTACATCGGCCAGGAGGGTGTCTGAACTTCATGCTCTATCGGTTCGACCCCCCTATTTGGTTTTTCACAAAGACAGAGTATCTTTGAGAACTAATCCGACCTTTTGCCTAAGGTCGCTTCAAAGACCAATTTGAATCAATCCATTGATCTCCTGTATTTTTCCCAAACTATTCAGACAGAGCTGAACAAAAACTACATTATCTTGATGTCCACCGTCAACTTAGATATTATTTGGACAGGACAAAAAATTTAGAAAATCTGATCAACTTTTTGTTTCCTATGCGAATAATAAAAGGCCTTCCCTGTTTCTAAAGTGACCTTGTCCAGATGGCTTTCTTGGTCATCTCTGAAATTTATCTGCTCAGGGAAAACAGCTGTGCTCAAAACCTAAAGCACATTCAACTAGGAGCTTAGCTACTTCTACAGCCTTTCAAGCTAGACTTCCTTTAGACACTATTTGTGCAGCGGCCACTTGGGCCACTCCTCACACTTTTGTTTCCCATTACAAATTGGACTTGGCCTCCAGGGACAGAGCCAGTTTTGGCTCTACAGTCCTCAAGAGTCTGTTCCATTGAGCCACCCAGGATAGAGGTGCTAGGGACGCGGTCCCATCAAGCAAGAATGAAGGCGAGATTGACAACATTAAGAAGTTATGTACCTACCATAACGTTCCATGTTAGTTGTCTTCTCTCGCCTTCTTTCTTGCGACCCTCCCTCCTTCCCCAGGCCTGGACAGACCTTGTTATAAGAAATTATTATGCTGAAGACCATTCAGACCTGGTCCTTCTTCCATCCTGTAAGTTTTCTTTCTTCCTTTGGGAAGTGTTTTATGCTTGGTGCTATTGCCCTTTGTCATCAAACGAGATCTGGGTACTTACCGCCTTGCATCATGGGATATGGGGCTGCCTCGAGCTGGTAAAAGTGACTCTCGAGCTTAGCAAGTGCCGAGTCGGAGCCGAGGGATCGGCTCCGAACCCATCAAGCAAGAAAGAAGGCGAGAGAAGACAACTAACATGGAACGTTATGGTAGGTACATAACTTCTTATTCCTGTTTCCTTTAAAATAAAACTCATTCTACTAGTATAACAAAAAATTCCAAACTTTTACAAAGATTTCAGCAACAGTATACTTGTTCCCATTTCCAAAGTGTGAATCTAAAACTGTTAGAATTCTTGTTTTATCTTAGCATCAAGCCCTTTGACACCAGTTGCAATCTCACTGCTACCTGCTAGAGGCAAGCAGCTGCTACCCCCACTCCAACAGCATTTTATTTAACCTCTTTCAACCATTTCCATTTATGGATTACTGGACTCTTTCAATGCTTTCAAAAAGCCTCAAAAATCAAGGTTTTTAAAAAGTAAAAATTAACCCACCATATGCCAACCATGTAGCCAGTATTGTCATTTCATGGTCATGAAATAACTTGCTCCGCAAAGAATGAAATCCATTAATGTACGTATTAATTGCACAGAAATAGTCAGAAAATAAAATTTAAATTATGTGCTGCTGTTGCAGCTCTTAATATTACTATAGCTGATATGCACAAGTTGAAATTTCTTGGTGTCTCTGCAGTTCTTAATATTTTGCTCTGTCGTTACCATTAATAGCTATTACAATAATTATTTTTTTAGCAGAGTTACTTGTTTTTGTGTTTGCTTTCCACTGCTTAGAGATGCTTTCGATTTAGCTATTTTCGTCTAACATATCGCAAGTCTATACCTAAATAACCTCAGTGTTGATTTTTAAGTACACCTTTTGTTATCCTTGCTTAACCAGACGGAAGGTAAGAAAGGAGTCCCTCATTAGACGGCCTTTCCTGTAGCAAATGATGCCCTTGTCTTGTGACCATCCTTGCCTTAAACAAATGAAACTGAGTCAGCACTGCTTTCCTTTCTGCTAGTTTGTTTTTCTAACTTTCAGGCTGTCCCCATTTTTGTTCTTCATGGGATTGTGTGTCTCTAGTCTCCTGCTGCAGTCCGCAAGTACTCTCTGCACTCTTTCAGTTCCAGAATAATTTTTTATTACCAGGAAGAAAAACATCTTTAGAATTACTGGCTAGTGTAGTCTTAACATCAAATTTTTCAGTCTTTATTGCATTAAAGTACAAGCTTTTCTTCTTTCTTGTTGCCATAATGTGTAAAAACAGAATTAATTTTGTCTCTTTCTGTAGGTCAGCCGATGCCTTTTTTTTTCCTTCTGAGTCGGTTTTTGTTCTGTGACATGCTTGAGGAACATTTCTGTATGGAGTGCCAATTAGACAAACCAGTCTTTGCTGACAGACATAAGAGATAACTTTGAATAAACTCACTCCGGCACACCAGTAAAACAAATATCGGATATTGTCCTTTTCGTTCTATCTCACTGATGGGTTATGGATCCAATCCTCTGATCCGATTTAGCCGTATCTTGAATGCCTCCCTCTACCCATAATGCTGTACACCATCTCCAACTCCTCAGATCTTGTTTGCCTCTGTTGTGTCAAGTTGGATCTGCAGAATCTGGAGAGCGAGAGGAAACAACTTGCAACAGGAAAAAGTAGAAAAATAAATTTTGAGGTTGTTTAGCTTGTCTAGTATTTGTTTACTTCTCTTCCCTCTGTGCCCGTCTAGTTTTCGCTAGCATCAGGGTTTTATTTGTGACTTCTCTTTCTCCGTCTCTGTCCTTTTACTCGTGCCTGGTTGGCATGTTCTCCTTTCTATCTATACATACACATTTATACGTATAGGTAAAAAGAAAAGTTGTTTTTGGTGTTAAAAAATTTACAGTGTTGTTAGTGTAGTGGTTTAGCTTGAATGCGACTTCTTGTACCACTTGCTCTATTTTGGGTACAACTACCGTAAGGTGATTTTTTTTTTTTTTTTTTTTTTTTTGTGTGGCCTTATATACAGTACTTCTGATAAACCTGGTTTCAAGAAATGCACTTCATGTGGGCATAAGATCCCAATCTTTTATGCCCAGAAGAAGTGCATCTATTGCCTAGGGCCAGAGCATCTTAAGTTGGATTGTGACATATGCTCCTCATTCTGCTAGGACCCCTTCTGATCGTAGGAATAAATTAAACTTGAAAGGATTCCTCTAAACCTCATTATGGCTCCTCGGGACCTCATAAGCGATCTCTCAGAAAAGCGCAGAGGTATTCATCTGATTCACCAGATAAACTTGTTGAGGCCTCGGATCCGACCGCTTTGGATCCAAGACCACCAAGTCTTCCTCTGTTCCACAGGTCTTGTCGGACCAAACAGAAATTGTCACTATCTCCTGCTCACCCGTATCATCCACTTCTTACTCTGATCCCAAGCCATCGGATCTGACAGTTATAAGCCTATCCACAGTGCTTATCTTGGAACCTGTTTTTCTGTCTGTGCCAGCCCAGTTGTTTTGTACCTTGAAACCACCGTCTGTAGCTTCATCTAGGAGCTTGACAGAGGTGGACATGGACAGAATGATGTGGAGATTTCTTAGGGCTCCGACTCCATCCCCTCCTGGGTCCGTGAGCGAATCTACCCAACAAATCTCATCTCTTTCTCCAATCCGACTTGCCGTTCCAGAGTTCAAAGATTCTGGATCTTCGAGAGCTGTGGTGTTGGATCTGAGGAAGCTTCCTTCCTTGACTCCGATGGCATCCTTACCAGCCCTGGTCTGACTCCATATGATCAGAGCAGGTCTCTAATCTGAGAGGTCAGCACCCAGTCCAGGGGGATTGGTTAGAAAACTATATCAGATCCTTCCCGTCCCCTCAGTGTTTCAGCCCTGGACAGTTTGGGTCCGATTCTCTTGGGGTCGCCTCTGGCCTTCCCTCTTTAGTTGTTTCTTCCCTGAGGAGGGGGGAAGAGGTCTCCCTGGGTTCATCAGCCTTTCATGTATTTGAAAGGATTTTCTCTGTGCGTAGAGAACTGTCCTTTGTAGTCTGGGATCCAGTCCCTCACCCCATATCAGATGCAAGCTCTGAGCCCATCATCTCTGCCTTCTCAGGGAAGCCTCCACATGGATTCTCCTAGTCTTCAGACATCTCTCCCGAGCATCCCACAGAAGAGATTCCTTGGAAGAAGACATGCAAGAAGAGGTGCACAGACTCCCCTTTGAAGTCCCTCACTGAAGACACTAACTTTGATGAGGGAGAAGGATCCCTTTGATCACCATCGGATGTCTCCTTTGAAGACATCTTGGAAAACAAAAAGGTGGTTGGTCTTCCCAACCTCCTCCTGAGAGCTGTGATCCTGGAGGCTTTTGAGGCAGGCCCATCAACGTCTTTGGTGACCCCTCCCCCTCTCCAGCAGACAGACTTATATACCTAGTTTCCCACCACACCTGGAAGGAACTGGACGCAGTCAAGCCCATCCCCAAGCATCCAGATAAGTTTCTAGTCCCTACCAGACAGGACACATTGGAGTAAAGTTGTCCCAGTTGATGCCATTGCTGTGGCAGCAGCCACTGAAAAGGAGCTAGCTGAGCAGAGCTCCTGTGTCCATTCTGCAAACAGGGAGTTCCGGGCTATGGACAGATTTGGAACGAGCATCTACACCTCATCCATGTTCGCGCTGACGTCATTAAATTGTTTTGCACACTTTATCCCCTTGCAAAGAGATTCGATCAAGGAGTTATCTAACTCTCTTGCTGAGACTTTTGTCAAGCGGAGGACCTCAAAAAGGTCTCTCCCCAACTGGCTACTCTCTCATCTATTGCCAAGTCTTTAATGAGGTTGATTTCCCATACAGCGGAGGATACCTCACAAGCAGCTGGTTCAGGCATAGCTATAAGGAGACATGCCTGGATGAGGCTATGCGACTTTGTGGAACCCATAAAGGCGTCATTTGTTAATGCCCCTTTCGATGGCTCCTCTTTGTTTGGCCCATCAGTGAAAGATACACTTACCCACAGTTAACAGGAAGGAAAAACCCTGTCTGCAGTGGAAATCAAATTTTCTACCCCTCAGAGATCTTTTTCTAGAAACCAACGAGGAGGGAAGAAAACTTGGTTCTTGAAATCTCATGGCCCTTTTCAGACCTGCACAGGGACACTTATTCAGAGGTGGAGGAGGAGGTTTTAATGGTAGACATCGTCCTGGAGGCAGAGGGGGTCCGCAGAACCAGGGCTTCAGAGATTCTTTCTCTGACAGGCCCCATCAGCACTCCTGAAGCTCTGCCCAACTGTCCATCTCTGGGACATCTTTCCCTGCACCTAGACGCCTGCACAAACATTACAAACAACATTTGGGTGCTGAACATAATATCCAGCGGTTTTTGCATTCTCTTTTCCCTTCCACCTTTGGGGCCCAGAAGGAAACCTGATGTTCTACCCAGTCAGAGGGTGTACGTAGCTCAAGAAGTTCAAAAGCTGCTAGAAAAAAAATCATCTAGGAGGTCCTGACCAAACAAATAGGATTCAGAACTTACTCCTGCTTCTTTTTGGTGCCTAAGACAGGGGACCTAAGACAAATTCTGGATCTCAGCAGTCTGAATCGCTATGTAAAGAAGTCAAAGTTCCTAATGGTTACTGTTCAGTCCATCCTGCTTGCTCTGCACAAGGATGATTGGATGTGCTCTACAGATTTCCAGGATGTGAATTATCGCATCCAAATAGACAGGCACTCCAGGAGACACCTGCGCTTTTGGTTGGGAGCCAATCACTTACCAATTCATAGCATTGCCCTTTGGGCTCCCCACAACCCCATGGGTGTTCACCAAATGAATGGCAGTCATGGTTGCTTACCTGAGGCTCAAAGGATTCCAAGCGTTTCCCTGTCTATGCAATTGGCTCCTCACTGCCCCAACAAGGCATCAACTTTTACGATCCAGGGATTGCTTGCTTCAGATCTCCAACTCCCTAGGCATCGCAATAAATCTGAAGAAATCGAACCTGACTCCTGTACAAGATCTGGAATTCATAGCAACTCAACTGAACACTATGAACCAAGTGGCTTCATTACCTTTTCACCATAGTACATCATTGTGAAATCAGGTATGGATCTTGCTGTTTTGTCCACCCTGTCCAGCAAAAATAGTATTGTAAGCTCTGGGATCAGTGTCAGCTGCCATTATTCTAGTTCTTCTAGCAAGATTCTTCATGCAAGCCCTCCAATGGACTTTGGTGGTTCAGCTATCTATTTTTTGCCAGTTTCTATCTGTTCCCATCAGGCTCACTCCAATTTGCAGATGACATATTCGATGGTGGATACAATCAGCCCGGTTTGTGGACAGACCCATCCCCCCAGTAGCCACAGTGACCACAGTGCTTTCCGCCTGGGGTGGCGGTGGAGCATTTCAAGGATAAGATGGTCCAAGGCACATGGTCACCCTTGAAGACCAAGCTGCATGTACATTTTCTAGAGATTAGAGCAGTCTTTCTAACGTTGCAAGCCTTTCAGGATGTTCTCCCTCTGGGGACTATTGCAGTCCATACGGACAACATGTAAGTAGTCTAGTACATCAACAAACAAGGAAGAACCTGTTCATACCAATTATGCAAAGAGGCCACGAGGGTCTGAGAATGGGTGATCTCTTCAGACCTCTTTCTAGTTGCAACACGTACTGGGGAAAGCCAAGGCGCTGGCGGACAGACTCAGTAGGTCCATTCTGATTCCGCACAAATGATCCCTCAACCAATTGGTAGCAAACATAATTTTCAGCCATTGGGGCCCAGCCTTGCTGCGACAGCTTTGTCTCTCCCCCTAACAAGTATTTTGCTCTGATTTCCCCCCCAGGGGAGTCACCGAGGGGTGCTCTGATTTATGATTGGCCTCCGGGTCCCCTCTATGCTTATCCCCTTCTACCATGACCCGAAAGTTTCTGCAGAAAGCAAGCGGGCTGAAGAGCTCTTGTCATACTCCTTGCCCCCCTTTTGGGCCTCATCAGGTGTGGTTCCCGTTACTCTGGTCTCACATGAAATATCCTCCATGGATATTGGAGTCCAGTCAGGATGTTCTGTCTTGCCCCTCAGAAATCCAGCATCCCTGTCTCCACTCCTTCAAGCTTACCACATGGTTTCTCCACTTTCAGTGATAGTAAGATGCCCAGGCCCACTTCCCCAGTCTGTGACATTATTTTGGCCTCTGAAGAAGGCCTCCACTAAGAAAGTTTACTGAAGCAAATGGAAAATATTCTCTATATGGGCTTCCAAAGAGAATATTGAGCCCTTTTCAGTGCCTATGTCAGCCATCTTTTTCCTCAATACTCTTTTTTTTTTTTCCTCTTAAAAAAAAAAAAAAAAAAAAATGTTTTCTACTGTTTAAACTCCGGCTAGCAGCCATATCCAATATTTATGCTGGAAACAAATCCCTTTCTCTGACAACTTCCAGCATATGTACAGCTTTTATGAAGGGAATCTTCCTCCTTAGACTGTCCATTAAAAATCCCTCTCCATCTTGGAACCTTACGGTGATCCTTCAGGGGTTAACTTAGAAACCCTTTGAACTGGCAGACAAATTTGATATGAAGTTTCTTTCCTGAAAAGTTATTCTTTTGGTGGCAATCACTTCAGCAAAGAGAATTTTTGAGCCTTGGGCATTATCGGTTAGACTTCCTTACCTTATTTTCCATAAAGAAAGGGTACGTCTGCGAACCAACCCTTCCTTCAGTGTTGGTCTCTGTGGCCACTTTAGGTGCAATCAGTCCATACAATTGCCAGTTTTCTTTCTGAACTTTACTAATAAGGGCAAATATATACTGCATCTTGTTAATGTTCATAGACAACTGCATTTCTTTCTTCACAAAATGAAACAGTACAGGAAATCTGACCAGCCTATGTGTCCTCCTTCCTTGACCTCCTAGGTTAATCAGTTTCCAAAATTACCTTGCTAAATGGATTGCTGATTGTATTTCATTGATTTGCTGTCAAAAAGGTTTGGTATTGCTTGAGCTCAGTACACCAGATCTGTGGCTATATCATCTGCCTTTTTCTCTAGAATGTCAGTCGATGATGTCTGTGCTGTAGCCACCTGGTCAAAGAATCATGCCTTTGTTAAACATTACAAATTGGACATTGTCTCCAGAAGCAGGGTTTTCTTTGGATCGACAGTTCTCCGGCATATCCTTCCTAGAGGGCCTCCCAAGAATCACATAGCTGGGTACTCTGACCCATCAATGGGGACGAATGAAAAGGACATCAGATTTAAAAGTTATATTCTTACCATAACTTGGCAGCTGTGTTTGATGAATGTTCTGCTTATAATGGAGAGGCACCTCTGAAAGTTCCACCTCTCACTTCAGCATGCCTGCAGAGGTTTGTCTGTTAGTGCTTTCAGTATGGAGGCACAAGCCTGCATTGTTTAATGCCATTCCAAATCCAGTCAGAAGGCACACGAGTAGCATGCGTGTTGTCCTCAACATCAGCCACAACATGGGTTGCTGTAGATAGATCAATCCTCATCTTCCCTCCCAGCCATCCCCTGGCCTTGTCACTCATAGAAGGATCTTCGGAAGCTTTTGGAATGTACATGTTCCAGGTTTGAGCCACAGTCCTTCTAATATCTGTCCTGTCTATTGTTATCAAGTGGGCAGTAAGACAGCAAACTCAGTCTGAGGAGTTGGGGATGGTGTAGAGCATTATGGATAGAGGGAGGAGTTTGAGGTTCAGATGCAAGTCTAGAAAATGCATCCGAATCAGATGCGATGATCGGATCCATAACCCATCAATGAGGAAGAATGAAAATGGGCAACACAGATGCCAAGTTATCGTAAGAACCTAACTTTTAATTTTCTAGTTTGCCTGGTCATCTTAGCCATGTAGCTGCTGTTCTGACATCTCCAGCCTCTGCATTTGGCAACCTCTGTTTGAGTTTCTTAATTCGTTAGCATGCTGTTCAAATCATTTCTGTTTGTTTTTGCTTATTCACTGGCACTGCCAGTATATAATCTTTGAAATGCGAGTCCATTGACTAGATTTTGACACGTAGTTTGTAGCTGTCCTTTGATGTTCATAGTTTGTTGCTTTGTATAAATTTAAAGATAGAGAAATGTGTCCTCCTGCAGTCAGACATTCAACAACCACATAACAGCCTAGGCTGATCACTTTGAGCCATACTGCAGTTTCTTGCAGAATGAAGGCTGTAGTTTGTTTCTTTTTTTCTGGAGTTCTCTGTCTTCCTTTTCCCATTCTTCATTACGTTTTACAGTTTGCAGTTTAAACTGACATTTAAATTGGAGTTTTTGTATAGCCAGCAGATAGTGTTTTGTAAATGCTGACATGATGACTAGCTGAGATCTAGCACCAGATGTTGGTGTTACGGGAAGTATTTTATAGTTTAGTTTTAGAACGTGAATTTTGCAATAAAGATATTTTGTGTATCACACAAACCACACCCCCTTGTGTCCCATTTCTCCATTTTTTTTTTTTTTTTTTGCATTAGAGTAGTGTCTCCCGTTGAAATCTTTGTATTAACAGCCAAAAATCCTGCTAAGTATACCTTTAGGTAGTTTGCATAGCTTTTAATGACTGGTCTCCTGTTTGGTTTTCAGCTGTAGTTAATAAGGGATTTTTAATCATTTTTATGTAGTGAAAATTCCTTTTTATATATTTTAGCAATGTAGTAAGGTATATGTTAGAAATTGTAATTTTATTTTTGCTGTTATAGATGGATGTCTGTTTTGTGATTGGCTAATTGCTGTCATTTTCGGGACATGTGTACTACAAGTTCAAGTTTCATAGTGTTTCTATTGTAGGATGTTAGATGGTCAGTTAAGGCCTTCACTCAACTGGGCTCAACTAGGTGTACAGCAGAAGCAACAGCAATCTGAGCAGAGCTTTTCCAAACATAAAACTGTTTGCAGGTAAAGTCCCAGGGATCTTGGCCAGCTCTGTTGGCAAAAAACGATAAAACCTCAACTTATGACCCAAATGAACAGAGTGTGAATAGCATCTTGGGCACCTACTGTAGCTGGCAGTGAATAGCATCTTGGGCACCTACTGCAGCTGGCAGTGAGAGCAGAGGATTGATGAAGTTTTGCCTACTGATCTCTTTTATCTGTACTGTTTACCTTCTTAGTAATATCCCGGCATCCTTCCAGTCTCCTGGCATAAACTTCTCCCTTTCTGTCACTCCCCACTACAGTGCAAAACTCTCAGTTGCACCTCTATACTTTCTAAAAAAAAAAGTAATTTTTTATATAACAAACTGCATACTAGACTACCTCTATTCTCTATGCTCCATGTCATATTTACCCTTAAACTCCCCCAGTCTAAAATTCTTAACATTATCACATTCCTCTGCCTCATAACCTACAAAGTCTCCATCCTTAAAATACCTTTCTCTTGCCAGTTATGCCACCTAATCTTTATACCTAATAAGTAAACTGATAACTTTTAGCCTAGGCAATTTCCCCTGAAATGTGAAAACCAAACCCTGTACTTTGTGTTTCAGGCAAACACCTTAACCATTATGCCAACCTCCAATCCTGACATTTATGGCAGGAAGTCAACAAACTAATGAGAAGATTCTCTCAGAATGAATTATCCAATTTAGGATACATGCCTGCTTATCTGGTTAATGTCCTGAGTGAAATCACTGTTGTAGTATTCCTAACATATGAGCTTTTGTTTGCTTATGTCTGGACAAGGTACCAAAGCTTTACCTTCTCAAGGGCATACACGTGACGTGTGACCTAAGGTCATATGTGTTGGGAACATAGGTAGATGTATGCACGAGTATGTCAGACTGTCTTACTGCTGGCCTGAACGCAGGTCATGCATCCATTGGACTGGTCTTCATTGGTACCTTTGCTTTTTCAACATATTCCTTCCCTCCTTCCCCTCTATTCTTCCTCTACTCCTGTTTTTCTCTTCCCCTCTGTTGTAAGCTTTCACCTAATGCACTTCCTTTTCGAGCTACAACCCTCTTAGCTGACCACTTTCCTCTCCTAGTAGTCATCAGGCCAGTGGCTTGGAGATGGTCTGAGGTATTAATGTGTGCATCTGCCTGTATACCCCAAGGCATATGAGCTGAAGTCACGTCAAACGTTTACTGTCATGAAGGGAAAGCTTTGGTACTCTGGCTGGACGTTAGTGGATGAAAACCCATATGTTAAGAACACTGCACAGTGATCAGTAAGACATCTATTGTTATGGAAAATTCTTATACAACTGTACTTTCTGCCTCAGAAAATTCTCAAGCCTTCCTTAATCTTCATCTACCCACAATGCAGCCACACAACAAAGACAGCCTAAACCATTGATTTCATTCTATTTTTTTTTTCAGACATCACCTGTAAGCAACTTACTCACCACCTGGACCTGACAAATATCTGTGCCTGGTTATTGTACCACTGCAAAAACTTCATCACCATCCCTCCCAAGCATATTTACAACCTTTTCATTACCACTAATACTGTGACAACAGTTTGGAAATTTGGTTTTGGCAGACCAGTGCCAGAAGACACCAAGCCCTTGTCTTGCAGTCGCTTCCATCCTATCTCAATTCTTCCCACTGTTGGTAGAATTATTGAAAACATCATATTTAACCAACTTACCACTTATTAAAATACTACCTGTTCCCTATCAAATCGCAAATATTCTGGAGTAGTAGGAGCATACTGACTGCTCTGTAGATCCTGGTAGGTTACACCTTAACTAATATGGATAAAGAAAATCTTACTGGAACTGTGTTCATTGACTTCACCCATGGCTTTGACATGGTCAGCCACCCAATTCTACTTCTCCATCTGCAAGAAATTAGTGTCAGCCTTGATGCCATGGTATAGATGTTCATCGTGTTACACTGCTGCAGTCATTACACTTGGGTTATCCTGCCGTCAGGCGGTCCTGCAGTCAGACAGAGTTCCAAAGTCTTGGTGCGGCGTCCGTTGCTGTCGCCTCCTCCCTGACGTCAGTGTGCCAGGGGTATATAAGATGCATCTGACGCCATTTTCTTCAGTCTTTCTTGCCGCGCGGTGCCCAAAGCAAAAGCAGTTCGCAAGTGCCGGTCGGCTGACTCCTGAGATTTTCGAAGTCGAATTTCAGATCTGAAGTCTTCAATAAAGCTAAGTACCCCATTGGAGAAACTTTTTTCTTGCCTCAGACCGATGTCAGAAAAAGTTAATTGTATTTCTTGTGGGAAGCAAATACCTCATGAGGACTTCCACTCCTACTGTATTCCATGACTAGGCCCTGATCACGACATCACTAGTTGTCAGTTTTGTGCTAGATTTAACAAACTCACTATAAAACGACATTTTGATTTTGCTTTGCACTACTTTGGCTGAAGGTTCAATTATACAATGCCGTCGGAGCAACCGATGACCGCAGTTCATAAAAAAATGCAAAGACAAGGATAAAGACAGGCATCCGAGGTCCAAAACTGACGACGAAGCCTCTTCTAGGCCAGTCGCCGGTTCTCAGTGAGGCACTTTCGCAGCCCCTGATACCCGCTACCTCAGAGCCATAGGCCACATCCGACTCCCACGTGGAGATAACTAGGCCTCTGGAAACTCAAGGTATTGGGCCTACGGAAACTAATCCCTAGATGGGTCCAGAGCTGCTGAGCAGGCATCGGCTTCTGAGGGTGTTTTCAGAACTTCACAACTTACCATTAAAGCAACAGCCAAGACAAAGACACCATTAAAGACAAAGAAGCAAGTACAGCATTCTCCTGGACAGTTCTCCATGTCTAAGAAACAGATGCTCAAAACAGCCGAAGACCTCATTACTCTAATCAGGGGTTCCCATCCCCCTCCTGAGAAAAGGCCTAGGCAGGATACAGACTATGATTCCTCTGATCAGGTTTCCATTTCCTCTGATTCCTCTTCAGACCAGGGATACTCTCTACCCCCTATGAGGACTCTGAAGCTGAAGAATCTATCCCTTCAGCCTCTCCTCCTGAGGATTACTCTTTTGGGGAAACTTTACATACCACGAGGGAGCATTTCCATTGGGAAAGTCAGGATTATTCAGAATCCAAGAAAAGGCTCAGGGACTTCCTTTTATTGCCTCAGCACAGGCCCCTTGCTATTCTGCCTGTGTTAGATATTGTGGATGATGTGTTCTCTGAATCCAGCTTATCTCCTGATTCTTTGCCCCCTGCACCAGCCAAGCCAGATAGGTTCTGTAGAGTCCCTGACTCTCACAAGTTTCTTTATAAAAACCTTTCTTCTGACCCAGAAACTATTTCCCAGGGTCCCAAAGGGGTTAAGGCTTCCATTGCAAAAAATCCAGTCCCCTCTGACAGAGATTCCAGAGCATTGGATAGATGGGGGAAGAAAGTTTACACTTATGCAACTTTAGCAGTAAGGGCTTTAAATTGCCAGCTTCACATGCTTAAGTACCAACAATATTTAATGGCTCAGTTAAAACAGAAAATGCTTACAAGCTCAGAAGCTCCTGACTATAAAGAAATGCAGGATTTATTGCATGCAGTTGAACAGGTGGGAAAACATACTCTGCAATGTGGTTTTGATTCCTTGGCGGCCTCTTGTAGAGCTGCAGTTACAGGTTCTGTGATTCGAAGACATGCTTGGTTAAAAGAACAGAGTTTACCTGACCATGTTAAGGCAAAATTATTGGATGCTCCCTTACAGCATGATACCTTGTTTGGTGTTAAGGCAGAAGAGGTATTAAAGAAAATGGAGGATAAAGCTAAATCTATGCAAACAGTCAAAGATTTCTTACAGGTACAGCCACCTCGATTTAGCAGAAATTGGCCTACAGAGAATTGGTCCTTTCCAGTGTCGGGCCACAGAGAGGCAGATACAGATGCCCAAGAGGCAGATCTCAACCCCAAAGCTCTTACAGACAATGACAGTGGGGTACCTCAACCCCAAAAGGAGGTGAGGACAAGTCTCAACCTTACAGGAAACGGTCCAAATTACTTCCCCCTTCGTATGCCAAGCACTTCCCTTTTGGCAGCCCCCTTAGGGGGAAAACTAGCACTTTTTTCTCAAAATTGGCAAACAATCACCCAAGACAAATGGGTTCTGAATATTGTGACTCAAGGTTACAGGTTCCACTTTCACACTTTACCAAGGCTAAAAGGAATGCCAAACCTGCCACAAAATCAATGGGCAGAGGCTCAAAAACAAATTTCAGCCTTCATGGACTTGAGAGTTATTCAAAAAGTACCACAGCAGGAACAAGGACAAGGATTTTACTCAAGACTCTTCCTGGTCCCCAGAAAGGACAAAGCCTGGAGAACCATACTAGACCTTTCAACTCTAAATACTTACCTGGATGTTCCGAAATTAAAAATGTTGACACTACAGCAGCTTCTTCCCATGCTGGGCAAGAAGGCTTGGCTTGTTACTTTGGACCTCAAAGAGGCATACCTGCATGTCCCTATCAGACAAGATTGCAGAAGATACCTCAGATTCAAAGCTGGTACAATGCACTACCAATTCTCTGCACTGCCCTTTGGCTTATCTACTGCACCCAGGGTCTTTACAAAGTGCTTGGCACCAGTAATTGCATTTTGCAGACAAAAAGGAATTCAAATCTATCCATACCTGGACGACTGCCTCATTCAAGCAGAGAGAAAGGACATTCTTCTAAAGCATCTGGCGTTTGTAAAAATGTTGCTAATTTCTCTAGAGTACACAGTAAATGAAAAGAAGTCAAAACTAGTGCCCTCACAACAGATAATATTCCTGGGTGCTAGCTTAAATACAATGGCTCAGATGGCTTATTTCACGCCAGACGAACAAGGACAACTGACTCAATATTTTCAGTTGCTGGCAAAAAAGTCCCATCTCCCTGCAAGAAAAATTCTGCAGGCCCTGGGATTCATGGCATCCTGCATACTACTAATTCCATATGCCAGACTGCATATGAGGAAATTACAGTGGTACCTAAAAAGTGTTTGGACTCAACACTGTCCCAGTTTAGAAACAGTAATACCAATAATTCCCTGCCTACAACAGGAGTTTCGATGGTGGGCACAGGCATGTCACCTCAACAAGGGTCAGCCTTTCACTCTACCCACAGCCAGGCAGACTCTAAAAACAAATGCTTCGGATTACGCCTGGGGAGCACACATGGCAGGAAAATGTATTCAGGGCAAGTGGACCACAGACCAAATGCATCTTCACATCAATCAAAAAGAGATGTTGGCTGTTCACAATGCCCTAACAGCTTTCAAGGACCTCTGCATCCAGGACAATTATTATTAAAGACAGACAACACCACAGTAATGTGGTACATAAACAAGCAAGGGGGCACTCATTCTTATCCCGTATGCAGGCAAGCCATGACCTTGTGGAACACAGCTCTAACTTATCAAGTTCATCTGCAAGCACAATTCCTGCCAAGAAGGAAAAATACTCTGGCAGACTATCTAAACAGAAATATCATGTACCCTCACGAATGGAAATTGAATCCACAAATCTTCAGCATAGTAACACAAAAATGGGGGTGCCCAAACATAGATCTTTTTGCCTCCCCACTGAATTGCCAACTACAAAAATTCTGCACAAGGACTTATCACAAACAAGCATGGAAAGTGGATGCTCTTTCGTTCAGCTGGAAAAGCCTAAAATTTTATGCCTTCCCACCACTGCCTCTCCTTTCAAAGGTACTCCTAAAAGCCAGACAAGAAAAAACACAGATGATCCTGATTGCTCCAGACTGGCCATGCCAGCACTGGTGCCCAATCTTAAAGAACTTAGCACAAGGCCCACCATGGATTTTGCCTCAAATTTCTCACCTTCTGACTCAACAAAACAATCAGATCCTGCACGGTCAGCTCAGAACCCTAAACCTGGCTGCATGGCAGATTCATTAGTCAAACAGGCAACACCTCTCTCTAAAGCTGTTATGGATGTCATTTTGGAGCCCAGGAGGCCTAGCACCAGGAAATCTTACTCAGAAAAATGGAAGAGATTCTGTGCCTGGAACCAGGCTCAAAGCCTTGACCCTCTTGTCCCAAACATTTCTCAGATTTTACAATACTTAACTGAGATGCTAGACAAAGGCCTATCCTTCTCATCAATTAAGATCCACGCCTATGCCATTTCAGCTCATTACAACACGGATCCTCCTTTATTCTCTCATCCCTTGCTAAAGCAGTACCTCAGAGGGGCTAAAAACATAAGACCACCCCGGAGAGCACCAACACCAACTTGGGACCTCAATTTTGTTTTGGAAAAAGTGACCTTGCCACCTTTTGAGCCAGCCAATACAGCTGATCTAAAATTTTTATCATGGAAAACAGCTTTGCTCCTGGCAGTAACTTCAGCATGAAGAGTCTTAGAGCTACAGGCACTAATGGCAGTGGAACCTTTTATAATATTTCATCAGGACAGGGTTTCTTTAAGGACGAACCCTACCTTTATGCCAAAGGTAGTATCTAGTGTGGCTCTTAACCAAACCATCCATTTTGCCAACTTTTTATCCAAACCCCCAGAATAAAGGGGAGAAACTTCTGCACTATTTGGACATGCACAGGCAGCTATGCTTCTACTTGGACAAAACAAAAGCTTTCAGGAAAACTGAGCAACTGTTTGTAGCATACGCTGCAGGATCACAGGGCAAGGCTATCTCAAAGCAGACTATTTCCAAATGGATAGGACACTGTATTTGTTACTGCTACACACAGCATGGAAAATCAGTCCCTGATAACATTAGGCCACATTCTGCCAGAGCAACAGCCACTTCCAGCAGCCTTTCTCACAGGAGTACCAACCAAGGAAATTTTGGAGGCTGCAACTTGGAGTTCAGTGCACACCTTTACCAAGCATTACCACTTGCCTCTTTACTCTAAATCCAGAGCAGGATTTGCCACTGCAGTTCTGCAGGGCCTCATAGCCAATCCTAACTCTTTTTATAGACCAGCCACCCAACCTTAGCTTTGGGATTCTACTCAAATGTAATGACTGCAGCAGTGTAACACGATGAACATAGTACAGTTTTGTACCTACCATAAATGTAGATGTTAGAGTATTCACACTGCTGCAGTCCAGGTTACCTTCCCTCCATCCCCTCTGTCCTAGCTGGACTTATCTATACCTTTCTGTCTTATACAACCTTTGTGGTGTATTTGCTTGTAACTGAAGGTATTGTTTTTATTTTTTGTATATGTTTTATTAGCAATATGTATTGCCTACCTACTTGGGGGCACCTGACATCTGGGGCAAGAAAAACTGAAGAAAATGGCGTTGGATGCATTTTATATACCCCTGGCGCACTGACGTCAGGGAGGAGGTGACAGCAATCAACGCCGGACCAAGACTTTGGAACTCTGGCCTACTGCGGGACCGCCTGACGGCAGGATAACCCAAGTGTAATGACTGCAGCAGTGTGAAAACTCTAACATCTACATTTATGGTGGGTACAAAACTGTACTTTCATATTTTTTCTATCTATCCATTCTTTCATTTCAAGTAAATATAGGACCTACTCAACAGTCCCCTCATTCACTCTGGAGTTTCATAGTGCTTAAATGTTTACATGTGTTCTGGTCGTAGTCTTCATCAACATACTTTGACTACTCTTGACCCATTTACCACTACTACTTAATGCTGATGTGGTCATCCATAGGACTGAACCTGCACATCATACAATTGAAACTCTTCTTCAAAAGGAACATCTTCATTTGCAGTACTGGCTAAATGCCAAGAAACTATTGCTCAGTTAAAAAAAAAAAAAAAAAAAAGGTCTGTGTTATTTAACATCCATAAAACATTATACAAATACCACCCCAATCCTTTTATATACTTGTGTGATAATACCATTGAAATAATCACCCGCTTTGCTCTAGTCATATCCCCAAATGTCTAATCACTAAACATCCATAACCACATAAAAATCTTAAAAGTCAAGATCAACAGTCTACTCTTTTGAGCCAACAAAGTATTTTAGTTACTTTCCCATCCAGAAATGGCTACTATAGGAAAAGATATCCTTCTTGCTCAACTTGAGTATGGTCTCCCCTTTGTTTGCATGTGCCTCTGTCAAAAACATTGCCACACTTCAGAGCCTCTCCAGCAAAATTCATATCTAACTAACTGTGGAATAAACACCACTGCCTTACTCTTTCAGATGCTAAGTGGCTTCTGATACAGTCCAGGCAAAATCTTCTTGGTTCTTTACTCTTAATACTCTAACTAGATTCCCCCTGCCCCCTCTTTTCCAAACGTTTTAATGCCAGTCAACCTGTAGCTTAAGAAACCAAGCCAGAGCCAGTCCTTCCCTACAACCCCTTCTGTTAAATCTGCACTCAATTAGCCTTTGTGTCTGTACTGTCCCCAAAGCTGTGGCACTCCATTCTTCCTGATTTAACTAGTCACACAATTTACTTCCTGTTCAGGCCACAGTTTAAACCACATTTACCAAATCACTTTGATTTTAACTGTCCATCTTAAGGACTTGTCACCTAAACCAGTGTCTCCAACTGAGTAATACTTTTACCTCCCACATACCTGATCCACATGATTAACGTCACTCATCCTAAACTGTGATTCAGCTTACTTTACCATTACTTCTGAAAACTGTGCATAATCTGGTCAACTCTTTCAAATTACTGATCTCTGTTACCTTTCCTAACCTAGCAACTACTGCCCATATCTCCACCACTTCTACTCCTCCTGCTTTAATTCTTTTCTAGGTTTTCTATTCCGCTTATGAAACTGAGCATCTCTTTCTTTTGTTAAATGTTCTAGATGTGTATTGCTAGATTTGCTATGCTTACTCATAACTGTAAATCATTGTTATTTGTACACTGTACATTGTTTTGTTACATTTTAATATAACTCCTGCTATGCCTGTAATTGGCCATTGATCTGTGTTCTACCCAGGTAAACACATTTAAATAAATTAAATACCCTCAACCGTTACCTCCAAATTGATCCAAATTCCTTCCTTAAAAAGTCAGAAACACCTTTAGTTCCACGTTTTCATCAAAAATCAGTCAGAATTTTAATTTTCTAATCATTCATCTCCATCTCCTAGCTGCTTTCTATTCTACAGGGTTGTCTCCACTCCCATTGTTCACCAACATACTAACCACCCAAGGAAGTGTCAGATTAATTCTGCCTATAACTAACAGACAGTCAGCAGCAGAGAGCTTAAATAACTTTCATTGTGCAGGAACTTCATGTGACATTTGCTTTACACTCTGCGCTAGGGCCTCTATCACAAGAGGAAGGAAAGAGGATGATAAAGTGCAACCTTCCTGAGACCTTCCTCCCACTGTGACTTCATTACTTATATTTCCATAAAGTATTATACTAGATTTTGAACTGTGTAGACAAAGTTTTAATTGAAATCTTGAATCTGTGTCCTAATTTTCTTTTTGGGGTACTGAAAAAATAAATGCCCACTTCACATATGTTTTTTTGTTTGTTGTAGTAGCAAAGCTTTTGCTTTTTTCTGTTTTTTTGCCACACGATTGTCACTCAATCTTTAGTTAATTGTTTCTCGGTTATTACAGACTTTCCATTTCTGGCTGGGACATCTGCAAGTCTTATCTTACATTTGTTGAACATCACAGCATTTTTGAGTTTAGTATTTTAATGTTCCAGGAGAGTTATCAGCACATGCTGTTGTGACTGTCCTAGTCAGTCTAGATAAGACCTGTCTTCCTGTGGCTTATGATGGCCACATAGCAAGCAAGTAATTGCCCCCGAGTTGAAATCAACTCATAGCAACTCTATGGGAAGAGCCCACAGAGTTTTCATAAAATATTATGAAAATAGATTGCCAATCCTTTCCGTGCAAATATTGCTAAAGTTATTCCCCAGCCAGGTTTCGAATCCAGGTCTTTTAGTTGGTAATTCTGGACCTTAAACTTTGTGTTATCAGACCAGGTATGATCGCTACATATATTCCCCATATCGATAGGTTAAATTCCAGAAGTACCTGTATGTTTAAGCAGGCTGTTAAAGAGAGTTTAGCAGTGTTTGGCAGCTTGCTACATTGTCTTCAGTAGTTTTACTGATGGTCTCCAACTTCTGTACATATTATGAATGTTGCGTCATTGTGCAAAATTCTCCCATATAGGATACCAGTTTCCCATCATCTGATGGGGACCATTTTCTAGTGAATTTCATATAACTACTGCAGTAGCTCCCTCTGTTTGTGCAGCATCTGTCCTGGCTGATTGTGACATTTCTCTTTGTGTCACCCGAGTATTGGGTGCTGGACGTGTTTAGGCAAAGTGTTGCAGCAGTGCTTCAGCCATTGAATGAAGTGTATTTATTTCTTCCTAAGCCCTCAACTTTAGGACTTGCTTTAAGTGACTTGTCAAGACTGCTTTATAGACCGCAGGCAATTGGCATTCCCAAAGAAAAGTTCTGTGAAATGAATTTTGAGTCACCCTAAGTCACTTTACGGGTCTTCAGTGATCCTTTACCCCCAAATAAAGCACAGTGAATCGATAAAGCTCGTGTCATCTAAGCACTGGCTTTTCTGCAGTAGTACCATTTTTCAAGATTTGCATAAAGTTGTCCAGAGAACCTTAATGTTTATTCTGGCCATGTTTACATTCTGAGCTAGCTGAATACTCTGGCACTAAGTTGATAGAAAACCTTAGCATACATGTGAAGCTAGGTCTCTTTCATGATCACTAGAATACTTTTTTTCACAAGGTAAATGTGTATGTTCTTTCAAATTACTGTTGCAGTATTCACCACCTCTAGAATCTCCTGCCAAGGATAGCCCAATGTCCGGCCAGTATACCAAAACCTTGATTATGTAGGAGCGTCATACATCTAGATGTGTGCTCCCCACACAAGTGTTGGGCATAAAGGTGACATATGTATGCTGTCAGTCCAGAACTTTGTTGCTGCCAGTCCAAACGGCATTATTGTATGTCAGTCTGAACACCTTTACTTTCCTGGTTATACAGATCCTACTCCTTAAAGATGAGTACCCTGTTGGGTTCCTTTTTCTTATTTTTCAGGGAGTTATATGTCAGTCAAGAAAGGGAAATGTCTGTGTGGGTGGCAGATTCCCCATAAGGATTGCCTCGATTGGGGCCTGTTTTGTTTAGGTGCGTCTCACGACCACACTCGGTGTTCTATCTGTCAGGCTTTTGTACTTAAGACTTTAGTCTTTCCTCCTTTTCCATTTATCTTAAAAAAACAGCATCTCTAACTGTTGGTCCAAGGTACCATGGCAGAATTCCCTAACCCCTAGGTACAGCCGCTGCTCAGGAAAACCAAGAAATCTAGGCCCGAGCCTGCTGCTGTCCAGCCTACACCAGGCATCTCTCTTGAGATGCATGACAACCCATGGGGGACAGTCCAGTATTCCCATTGGTTTCTTCTGCCCCTATCTTCTCAGATACTGGTACGGAAAATCCATCTTGCACATCCTCAGAGGCCTTGCAGATGTCCACCGCAGATGTTGAGGGGAAATCACGGCTAATTTTTTCTGAGGGGCCTGAAGGAATTCCTCAGATCCTTGTCAGGAAAGAGGTGCCAAGTACCTTGTTCGAATCCAGGCAGGGGTCCAGACAATCACATTTTGTCATGGCATATGTCCCCTTGAAGAAAAGGCTGACATTTAAACATGTGGTGCCAGTTGCCAGGGATGAAGGAAATGGCAGGACTTTACTCGAGGCTTGTTCAGTGTTTTGATGGCACTGAAACCTCCTCAGGGGGTTTTAGTTCCTACACCTCACTTGGTCCTCTACCCCCAAAAGGGCAAGGAACTCTGAATCCTTGGATGAGGATTCTGACTCTTTAGCCTACTCCTCTCAGGAATCTACAGTGTATATAAAAAGTGTACACACACCTGTTAAAATGCCAGATTTTTGTGATTTAAAAAAAATGAGACCACAATAAATCGTTTCAATACTTTTCCCACTTTCAATATGACATATAACCTGTATAACAAGAATATAAAACCCCCAAGGAAACCACCAGTCCCTGCTTGGGACCTCAACTTCATATTGGAAAAGCTGACCCTTCCTCCCTTCGAGCCAGCTGCTTCATTAGAACTACAATACTTGTCATGGAAAACAGCCTTCCTTCTGGCTATCACCTCAGCACGCAGGGTTTCGGAGCTACAGGCCCTCATGGCTGTGCAACCTTTCATCATTTTCCATCAGGACAGAGTTTCCTTACGAACCAACCCTACCTTTATGCCAAAGGTAGTATCCAGTGTAGATTTGAATCAGACTATCCACTTGCCTACCTTTTATCCTAATCCACAAAACAAAGGGGAAAGACTACTGCATTCCTTGGACATTCACAGACAACTTCATTATTATTTGGACAGGACAAAGCCATTCAGGAAATCCGAGCAACTCTTTGTGTCCTATGCTACAGGTGCTCAAGGAAAGGCTATTTCCAAACAGACAATCTCAAAATGGATAGCCCACTGCATACGCTTTTGTTACTCATTCCATGGAAAAACTGTGCCTACAAGCATCAGATCCCACTCCACCAGGGCCACAGCTACCTCTGCAGCTTTCCTCAGGGGGGTTCCTACCAAGGACATTTTGGAAGCAGCCACTTGGAGTTCAGTGCACACTTTCTCCAAGCACTATCACCTTCCACTATACTCTAAATCTAGAGCGGGATTTGCCACAGCAGTCTTGCAGGGCATCCGTGCTCCTCCTAGTTCCATTTAGTGCCAGCCACCCCTACTTAGCTTTGGGATTCTTCCCATCTGTAATGACTGCAGCTGTATGCACGATGAACATAGTACAGTTTTGTACCTACCATAAATGTAGATGTTCGAGTGCTCATACAACTGCAGTCCAGGTTACCCCCCCTCCTTCCCCTCTTAGGACAGGCCTGATCACAAACACCTTCTCATACAACCTATTTGGGGTATTCTTTTATGGTGTATTTGCTTGCAACTACTGTTTTTTGATTATTCTATACTGCATGATTACTTAAATTTATGTTTTGCCTTCCCTCTAGGGGCACCTGACATCTGGGGCAAGAAAAACTGAAGACGATGGCTTCGACTGCCTCTTTTATACCCCTGCCGCACTGACGTCAGGGAAGAAGCGACGACAGCCGACGCCGGACCTAGACTTTGGAATTCGGCCGACCGAGGACCCGCCTGACGGCAGGATAACCCATCTGTAATGACTGCAACTGTATGAGCACTCAAACATCTACATTTATGGTAGGTACAAAACTGTACTTTTGACAGTGCTGTGGTAGAGCTGTTCAGACCTGGCAGGATCAGGGTAAGGTCATGAAATATTTAAAGCACATCTTAGTCACTTGTCCTTGAATAACTGACTCAGGCTCCTTTTGAACCTGCTGCTTCTCCTTTGCAACATTACACCTGGAAGACTGTTTTATTTATTGCTTTAACCTCCACCAGAACAGTTTCTGAACTCCAGGCTTTGATGGCTTTTACTCCTTTTTTTGTAAAGAAAAGGGTGTGTCTTCATACAAATCCTTCTTTTATGTGGTTAATGAGCCGTACCTTAAGTCTATCCAGCTTCCTTCCTTTTTCCTTTCTCCGCAGTCTGCTAGTGAGAAGATTCTTCATACCTAGGACTTGCATAGATAGCTTAGATATTACTTAGACAGAACAAAGGCGTTTCCTAAATCTGATCAGCTTTGTTTCTTTTTCAAACCAGAACATTGGGTTTGGCAGTTTCTAAGCAAAGCATATCTTCCTGGATTTCCAGTGAAATTTCTTTTTGTTATACTTTTCATGGCAAACTGTTATTAGCTTCTATTTGGGCTCATTCTGCTAGGGCAGTGGCTTCCTTCAAGGGTTTGGACATTAACTTTATCCTTGACGCTACTACTTGGTCTTCTGTTCACACATTCACTAAGCATCGCAAATTGGATGTCATTTCCAGAGCCAGGAGTGGATTTGCCAAGGCTATCCTTCATGGGTTTGTGGAGGGCTGTTCCTTGCCTTTCCTGTTCCTGTCTTCACAACAGAGTTTGTACTCTCCCAGAGATGAGGAATACTGTGATACTGAGGGACTTGGTGCAGTTATGTAAAAACTTACCATAACAATAGATGTCCTTTTTAATGTTGCAGTATTCACTCCATCCCTCCTACTCCCCTTTCTTTTCTTTTTCTGTCTTACTATGAGTGATATTTTCTTTCTGGCTGAGAGGTTCTCCTTTTTGCCTTCTTGTTTCTGGATGTACATGTCCTCCTTTCCACTGGGGGTTCTGGTTATCCTGGGGCACATCAAGTCACCTTTATGCCCAAGGCTTGTGTGGGGAGTATATATCTGACGTATGACGCTCCTACGTAATCAAGGCTTTGATATACTGGCCGGATGTTGCGCTATCCATGGCAGGTGATCCCAGATGTGAGGAATACAACATTGAAAAGGAGGGAATCTACTGCTATAGTGAGAGTTTACACAACTGTATTTTGTCTCATCTGAACTGACACCCTCCTGTATGTTGTTTTTATGTCTTCTGTATATAATTTTGTCCAGCTCCGTTTAAAGTGCTGCTAAAGCAGGTCTGATTCTCATTGTCCGTCTTGGGCAAAGACAACCATGGCTTCCCATGCTAGATTAGAAGTCTGTAAGAGAAGAAGGCCGCTCACTTAATTTTTTGCAGCCACTTATTAAGACTTCAGTTTAGTACAGCTGTGCGTTTTAACTTCAAGCCTGTCATCTTAACAGCATGAAAGATCTCAAGTTGGTTCCCGACAAGATCCTGCTTCCATTAGAAGTGCTGATTACAACAGTAGTGAGGTTTATCACCAGAAGATCAGAACTCCCTAAGTGAAAGTGTGGAACAGATTTGTCTACTGGTATCAAGGTCACTGTTTAGACCCAGGTTCATACCACCTCCCCCAGATCTTGCAGTACCTTTGTTTTTAGTGCTGTCTGCTCTTCCATTGTGTACATTTGTCATTTTTGATCGTTTGCCTACATCTCCTACAGTCTCTTCTGCTGTGTAATAAAGCACTTTAAGGTGAAAGCCCTACTCAGGGAATCCTTATGATGTACATTCTCTTTCTCTTGGTTGGGAATTATTTTTTTCTTTACTGACAAGTTGACTGTACCTCATTTTTGAGCCTATTGGAAGATTTTTTGTAGGTAGTTGTTAAGCAAAGGTTTCGGAGCTATATGTCTTGCTGTACAGAAAATTGTATACAGTTACCCACAAGGGCAAGGTGTATTGGAGTCCCACCTCCTTTCTTGTTGGAAGTGAGATTTTTGAATTGTTTCATTCATCTACAAATCTTTAAACGAGAAAACAAGGGGACAAAACTGTGCTTACTGGAAGTATATAATCAGCCCTAAAATTACATTGAAAAGCGCTATAACTTCTGAGCTAGTCTGACTTGTGTGTTTTATGGAGGGGAAATGGAATCATCTGTTCACAAGACAGACATTTTCCCAATGGTTGGTAAGCTGCATTATTTTTGCTGACCTAAAAAGACTGCCTTGGGAGGCTAGCCACCACTCTGACAGGCTGGCAGTAGCTGCTGCAGCTGTCTGCAGAAATGTTTTTGCTTGTAGTATTTGTAAAGAGTCTATCTGGGCATCCATGTGCACATTCTCTGATCATTATGAGCCTGATATTCATTGTAGAGTGCTCCAAAATGTTGTGTGGCTGCTCTGTTGGGGATGTTAACAGCGCATCTACCCATTGCTGGTAGCTGAAGATACACTAGCTAGTACCTTCCAGCTCATATAATTATCTTCTGCTTTTCTAAAATGCTTAGATGATGGTATTATAAAATTTCATCCAAGGAATGTTTTTTTTTTTTTAATCTGCTAGTCGTTATGAAGTTTTTTTGTTTTTACTATTTCTGTATTGTTTGGAAGTTTAATACTTGGCCTCTGGTCCAGGGAGTTGCAGTAAAGAGTCAGTTATGCTGAAGAAAAAAACATGAATTAATAAAAATAAAATAACGAATTCCTGCAGCATTCAGCCTTCTGATTAAGATGGCACGAAGTCTGATGACAAAGCACTGCTAGCAGAATGGCTATGAAGAATTTACATCAGGCCAAGTAATTCAACTCATCCAAACTATGGCATTTTCATGTGGATGAGAAAGTTGAACGGGGAAGAACAGTAATTGATGCCTCTGAAATATAGTGTTGGAGAAGAATACTTTGAAGGACTGCTCTAAAACAAATGACTGTATTGTACTGGCGATAAAACAGAAACACTACCTGAAAGCGTTGTCGCCTCACAGTAAGACGCTGTCCGGTTCGATTCTCAGCTAGAGCTTCTTCTTCGTGGAGACATACGTAAAAATCAACTGCCAATCATTAGCGGACCGGAGTTCCGCTGTGGCGACCTAGCCTAACTGGGAAAAGCCGAAAGACACAAACTAACTACCTTAAAGCTCAAATGACAAAAGATGTCCTTCAAGGATGCATCTGCAGTCATAACATATGGGTTGTCCTGCCTCAGGCAGCCCTTCGGTCGGCCAGATTCCAAAGTCTGGGTCTGGCCTCGGCTGATGTCGCACTTTCCCGGCGTCAGGCGTCTGGGGTATAAAAGCATCAGCCGACGCCATTTTCCTCGGTCTTTCTTGCCGCGCGGTGCCCGAAGCAGAAGTTGTTCGCAAGTGCCGGTCGGTCAGATCCAGTGATTTCAGCTACCGAAGACTTCGAAAAAGCTAAGTACCCCGTTGGGGACTCTTTCTTGCCTCAGCCGATGTCAGATAAAGTAAATAATTGTTTAACTTGTGGTAAACAAATACCTCATAAGGATTTCCATTCCTACTGCCTTCCTTGCTTAGGCCCAGACCACGACGTATCGTCCTGTCCAGCCTGTACTTCCTTCAACCGACTAACTCTTAGACGTTGGTCGGAGTTTGCAGAGGAATTTTTTTGGGCTAGTTTTGCATATAAAATGCCGTCGGAGACTCCGACATCACATTTGGTGAAAAAACGGAAGGACAAGGACCGACACTCGCGGCCCGCGGTTTCGGCTGAAACCATGGTAAGGCCTACCGCGAGTGTCTCGGTTTCGGCCGAAACCGAGTCCTCGGAGATTCCTTCATCCGAATCCACTCAACCGACCACCGTGGCCCGGGAGTCCCCGGCTGAGTCGGCTACCGAGCTACCTACCGAAACCAGTGTCCAGGATATGTCCGACACCATACCTTTGGACATATCTACTCCTGCACGTGGGGCAGCTAGGCCCCCTGCTTCCATGTCCATTAAGGCCCTTTCTAGGGCTAAAGCTGCTAAACTTTCTAAAGCTTTGCCTCCCAAGACTACCTCCCAGAGGCCTTCCTCTAGTTCTCAGATCCTCAGCCTTGCAGAGGACCTTATTTCTTTAATTAGAGGTTCACAACCTCACCCGGACAGGGCCTCTCACCCTCCACCAGACAAAAGGCCCAGGACTGAGCCCTCTGACCCACACTCTTCAGATGAGTCCACGGATGGATTTGAGTTGTCAGACCACCAGGAGGAGGCTTATTAAGCCCTATGAGGATTGTGATGCTGAAGAATCTATCCCTTCGACCTCCCCTCCTGAAGAGTTTTCCTTTGGTGAGACTCTACACTCCATGAGAGAGCATTTTCAATGGCAAGGTCAGGAATTCTCTGATTCTAGAAAAAGATTAAGGACCTTTTTACATTTGCCTCAGCATAGGCCCTTAGCTATACCTCCTGTTTTGAATGTAATTGATGATGTGTACAATGATGTCAGTACAGCCCTGATACTCTCCCCGGCCCCTGCCAAACCTGATAGATACTACAGGGTCCCGGATTCTCATTTCCATCTGTATAAAGCCCATTCTGCAGACCCAGAAACTATTACTCTGGGCCCTAAAGGGGTTGCGGCTGCCACTGCCAAAAATCCTCTACCTTCTGAAAGAGTCTAGAGCTTTAGAGATGGGGAAAGAAGGTATATACTTCTGCAACTCTTTCCGTCAGGGCACTAAATTGTCAATTTCATATGATACAGTACCAAGAGTATTTGTTAGATGAACTGAATAAGAAGCTTTCTTCTCCTGAGCCTTGACCGTAAATCCCTTCAGGATTTGGTACACAACTCACAGCAGGTTAGTAATCATTTCTTAAAGTGTGGTTATGATGCATTGGAGGCTTCATTTAGGTCAGCTATGACTGGGGCAGTTATTCGTAGGCATGCCTGGCTGAAGGAACAATCTTTGCCAGACCATGTTAAAGCTAAACTCCTGGATGCTCAATGGAGAAACAAAATTTATTTGGCTCCTCTGCTCAGGAGGTCTTAAAAAAAATATGAAGAAAAGGCAAAATCTGTGCAAACAGTTAAGGATTTCCTGCAAGTACAACCACCGAGATTCAGTAGAAACTGGCCTACTAAGAATTGGTCCTTTCCAGACTCGGACAGAGCCCAGAGAGGCAGGAACAGACGCCCCAGAGGCAGAGGCCAATCCAGGGGCTCTTACAGAGGCCGTCAGTGGCAGCCTGCCAACCAGAGAGGTAGTGCAACAGCAGCAGCAACTACTACTACACCAGGACAGGCTCAATGACTTTATTTAGATTCCGCCTACCAGGGCTCAACTGGAAGCACCCTTTGGCGGAAAGCTTGCTTTATTCTCAAAAAATTGGCATTATATTACAAGGGACACATGGACACTGCAAATAATAGACAAAGGATACAGGTTCCACTTCCACACTTTGCCAAAAAGAAACAGAATGCCAAACCTACCACCAAATCAGAGGGCAGAGGCTTTAAAGCAGATCAACAACTTGCTTCAAATGAAAGCTATAGAAAAGGTACCACTTTCAGAACAAGGCCAAGGATTTTACTCCAGACTATTCCTTGTACCAAGAAAAGAAAATCAATGGAGGCCTATTCTCGACCTGTCCGCACTGAATACTTACCTCATTGTGCCAAAGTTCAAGATGCTGACCCTACAGCAACTTCTTCCCATGTTGGGCAAGGAGTCTTGGCTGGTGACTCTAGATCTCAAGGAGGCATACCTGCACGTCCCTATTCGACCAAACTGCAGAAGACGCCTCAGATTTCTTGCAGGATCAGAGCATTATCAATTCTCAGCATTGCCCTTTGGCTTATCTACTGTGCCCAGAGTATTCACGAAATGCCTGGCATCAGTAATTGCACACTGCAGACTTCAGGGGATTCAGATCTACCCATATCTGGATGACTGCCTTATACAAGCGGACAACAAGGTAAATTTGATAAAAGACTTGGCCTATGCCATCCACCTACTACAGGCATTGGGATACACAGTCAACATCCAAAAATCAAGACTGGTTCCATCCCAAAGGATAACCTTTTTGGGTGCGGATCTAGACACAACCACCCAAATGGCCTTTCTCACAGAAGAAGAACAAAAACAACTTCCGGTTTACTTCATGAATCTGACAAGACAAACTCAGCTTACTGCAAGGAAAATCCTGCAGGCCCTGGGTTACATGGCATCCTGCATAATTCTGATACCACAGGCCAGGCTGCATATGAGAAAATTACAATGGTATCTAAGGAGTGTATGGTCTCAACACAGTCACAGTTTGGAAACTTTGATACCAATCATTCCTTGCCTTCAAAAGGAATTCCTGTGATGGGCTCAGGCCTGCCAGTCCAACAAAGGGTTGCCTTTCAACAAACCAAAAACAAAACAAACCATCACCCCGGACGCTTCAGACCGAGGATGGGGAGCACACATGGAGGGCAAATGTATCCAAGGCCTATGGTCTCAAGGACAGCTACACATGCACATAAACCAAAAGGAAATGCTGGCAGTGATGCATGCAATCGAGGCTTTCTAACCCTTCCTCCATCAAGGCCACCTGTTAATAAGGACAGACAACACCACGGTCATGTGGTACATAAACAAGCAGGGAGGCACACACTCCTACCCTCTGTGCCGGCTGGCTATGAATCTATGGGAACTATGCCTGAAACTCAGTATCCAGCTGCAGTCCCAGTTCGTGCCAGGGAAGGAAAATACACTGGCAGACAGCTTAAGCAGAACTACCATGGATGCACACGAATGGATGCTGCACCCAGACATCTTCCAACTCATAACAAAGGCATGGGGAACGCCGGAGATAGATCTGTTCGCCTCCCCCCTCAACCATCAACTGAAGACATTCTGCTCAAGGGCATACCACCCACAGGCTTGGAGGGTGGACTCTCTCTCTTTCAGCTGGAAAGCTCTAAAAGTATATGCCTTCCCACCTCTCCCTTTAATGTACAAGGTTCTACTGAAGATCAGGGAGGAACAGCCAAGAGTGATTCTGATAGCTCCAGACTGGCCAAGGCTCCTCAATAGTGGATACCAGTGTTGCATGTCACAGGCAAAACCATGGCCTCTCCCCCTAAGGCCTCTTCTTCTGACGCAGAACAATTTCAAAATCATGCATCCCAACTTAAAAACATTACAGCTAACTGCCTGGAAAATTCCTTAAATCCAAAACAAAATGTTTTATCACAGAGAGTGAAGGACATTATCATGGAAGCTCGCCGGCCTTCCACAAGGAAGACATACTCAGCTAAATGGAAAAGATTTCTCATTTGGAACACATCAAAAGGCTTAGATGTGACAGTGGCAAGCATGGCACATATTCTGGAATACTTAGCAGAACTGTTCCACAATGGCCTTTCCTATTCTTCCATTAAGATTCATGCCTCAGCAATTTCAGCAGAATACAATGTGGATCCACCTATCTTCTCACACCCTCTCCTCAGGCAATTTCTGAGAGGGATCAAAAATATCGAACCTCCAAGAAAACCCCCTTTACCTGCTTGGGATCTCAACTTTGTCTTGGAGAAACTAACACTTCCTCCCTTTGAACCAGCAGCATCAGCGGATCTACAGTTTCTGTCTTGGAAAACTGCATTCCTTCTGGCAATAACTTCAGCAAGAAGAGTATCTGAGTTACAAGCATTAATGGCAGTACAGCCATTTCTTATCTTCCATCAGGACAGAGTTACACTAAGAACTAATCCTACTTTTATGCCAAAGGTGGTATCTAGGGTATCCTTGAACCAAGCTATTCACTTGCCTACGTTCTTCCCAAAACCACAGAATAGAGGGGAAAAACGTCTGCACACCCTGGATATACACAGACAACTACGCTACTACTTGGACAGAACTAAAAGTAGCAGAAAAACTGACCAACTGTTTGTAGCATATGCTGCTGGGGTGCAAGGAAAAGCAATTTCCAAACCGACAATTTCAAAATGGATAGGAAATTGCATTCAATTTTGTTACTCCTTCCATGGAAAGTCAGTTCCTGCAAACATCAGGCCTCATTCCACAAGGGCCACGGCCACCACTACAGCCTTCCTACGAGGGGCGGCTACCAAGGACATTTTAGAAGCTGCTACTTGGAGCTCTGTGCATACATTTACCAAACATTACAATCTACCTTTATACTCCAGATCCAGAGCAGGCTTTGCTACTGCAGTCCTGCAGGGGATCTTAACTACACCATCTTTTTCTTAGTACCTCCTCCCCCAGATTGGCTATGGTATTCTACCCATATGTTATGACTGCAGATGCATCCTTGAAGGACATAGTACAGTTTTGTACCTACCATAAATGTAGATGTCCGATAGGTATGCATTTGCAGTCAGGTTTACCCTCCCTCCTACCCCTCTGTGGTATTCCTAGGGTGCTTACCCCTCTTTTCGCTAGCTGGGGGAATCTATTATGGTGTATTTGTTTGTATATACATGTATATATATATATATAATTTTGCAAATGTTTGGAATCCTATTGCTTTTATCCAAATTTAGCCTTCCTAGAGGGCACCTGGCATCTGGGGCAAGAAAAACTGAGGAAAATGGCGTCGGCTGATGCTATTATACCCCAGACGCTCTGACGTCGGGGAAAGTGCGACATCAGCCGAGGCCAGACCCAGACTTTGGAATCCGATGACCGAAGGGCTGCCTGAGGCAGGACAACCCATATGTTATGACTGCAGATGCATACCTATCGGACATCTACATTTATGGTAGGTACAAAACTGTACTTTTTCCGACTTCCATACTCTGGACATATGTGAAGAATAAGATCATAAGAAAAAGACATAATGCTTCCTATAGTCAGTTCATGGCAAATATAAAAAAAAAAAAAAGCGAAGATCATCAATGCAGTATGTTAATGCAACAACTACAGTGAAGGGGATGCCCTTCTGTCTGTGACTAATCTGAATAAAGATGTTCCACAGTTTAGGACAGCTGTCCTTGTGCTATACGAGTTGACTTCAGCTTCATGGGACTTAATGACATGCTTCTATAAGTGCAAGTTCCTTGTTTCTGCTTAAACAGTGACCATGATCACTCGCAGTTTTACACGCAGCTTTTTATTTTCCTGTCTATTTGAAGGTTGCTCACTAAACGTGTCAGTAGTTGTGGCAAACTGTTTCATGCAGCTGATTTTACCTTTCTATACCAAGATTAGTATAGTCAACAGTAGATGAAGGCATTTGATGTCTTTTCTGCTCGTTCCTCAACTCCGGGTTTCAGATCTGACCTCTGGTCAGACTTCAGCCTCTTTTTCAAGAATTAGGCTCTATAACTCAGGCTCCTCTCCTTCCCCATAATCCCTTCCAAACCCTACATTACCTCAGATCTCATTTGCTACTGTCGATGTGCAGTCATAGCTGATGTAGCTCAGGTGATGGAGATGAGTAAAAAAAAAAAAAAAAAAAAAAAAAAACTGTCTTTGAACTAGTTTTAGCTTTTGTTTAGGCCTTGTGCCCATTATAGGTTCATAGGTTCATACTAGGCTATCTGCCCTAGGGCATTTATAAGCCTAGCCAGAGTGTGTTTGGCTTTCGCCACCCATTTTAAATTAATTTTGCTATGCGTTTTTTGAGGTTAGTATACTGTGCTTCTCTCTAACAGTGACACACAAGTGATAGCCGGGGTAAACCTACGATCTCCCATCCACTCATCAAGATTCCTCTTGAAGAGAGTCAGTGTGGGACTCTGCCTAACCTGGACTGGGATTTTATTCCAGAGTGAAGGGAGCCTCTGGGTTATGAATCTGTCCCTCCAGCATGTCCTATTTATTTCAGTGCTGAGGTTCAAGTCTCGAGCGTAGCTCGATGGGATTTGATTTTCTGAGGTGCAGCATGTCCATTAATTCTGGGTTGGACATGGCTTTATACGTCAGGCACAGATCGCCTCTGAGCAGGCGGTATGCCACTGAGTAGAGCTGGAGTTTCTTTAACCGGGCAGCATATGGCATCTGTTTGAGCCCTTTGATCCTCTTGGTGAGGTACTTTTGGGGTCTTTCCAGTTGCTGCAGGTGTCTGGTAAGGTACATCCCAAAGGGCATTGTACTCAATAATGGGCCTGATGAGGGATGAGTAAAGAGCGCGATGACCTCCCCTGATCTAGATGTGAATTCCTTCATGATTAGGTGGGCTATATAAAATGTTTTTCTAACCACTTTGGCCACGTGGTTGTCAAATGAGAGATTGCTATCAACTTGGGTCCCCAGGTCCCTAATGACTTCTTCTGTACTTAGTGGATTACCACCTATGTGGTAATTTGTGGCACTGTTTTGCCAAAGGGATGACTATACACTTTTGGCGTTTAGCTTGAGGCCATGGCTCTGGCACCAGTTGTCTGTTTCTGTGAGGCCCTTTTGGAGGATGCTTGTGTCGGCTGGAGAGTTGATTATGGCACCCAGTTTGCAGTCATCTGCAACTTGGTCAGCCACAGTCCTTCTGTGTTGGCCTGTACCGCTGAGAAATATATACCGAACAAGAGAGGTCCCAGGACTGAGCCTTGTGGGACGCCACTTGTAACTGGTTTGGAGTCTGACATGGCTCCAGCTATTCTAACCATGTGGGTTCTGTCCTTGAGCCAGTTTGCAACCCATCTAGTGACATACGGGTTTATATTTAATCTGGTGAGCTTATCTATAATGCCAGTGGGGTATTGTATCGAAGGCTTTTGCGAGGTCCAGGTAGGCTGTGTGGACCACCTTCCCCTCGTCAATGGCCTTGGTGACTGTTTCAAAGAAATCGACCAGGTTTAAGAGGCAGGATCTGTCCTTAACAAAGCCAAACTGGGTAGGATCCAGTGTCTGTAGGTCCCCAATATCTTTATTTATGAGGTCCGTGATGATCCTTTCCATAGCTTTGCAGACCAAGCTAGTCAGGCTTATGGGGCGATAGTTTCCAGGATCCGTTGAGGCACCACCTTTGTGGAGAGGGACCACTGTTGCTGTACGCCACTCTTTGGGTACATATCCTGTAGTAAGGCTAAGATTGAACAGTAGTTTTATGTTTGGGTTTAGCTCTTCTTGGAGTTCATGTAGGACGCAGCCGGGACACCATCTGGTCCCATTGATGCTGTGTTTTTGCTTTGGAGAGGGTGGCTCTTACCTGAGCATCTGTGATGCCTGGGGGGCAGCACTCTGTTGGCATAGATATTTGCCCTTTTGGTGGGGACAGGGGAGAAGTTTGCACTGAACCTGTCAGCTAGGATGGTGGCACGGTCTGTGGGCTCGGTGTATCTTTTGTCATTTTGGACTAATTCTGAGCATATCTGGGAATGCCCACCCAGGTTCCTAACATAACTAAAGAAAGCCTTGTGATTATCCTTAGTGTCCTGTGCAATTTTTCTCTCGAAGCTGGCCTTAGACGATTTTATGAGTGCCCGTAGTTTTTCGCTAATACTGATCAGAGATGCCTTCCCTTTTTGGGATTTTGCTCTATCATGTAGTAGCTTCCTCCTTCTATTGTATAGTTTGTTTATGGCTGGGGTCCACCAGACAGGACTTCTGCCTTTGGAGGATTGGGTCTTGGTTTTATTTGGGATTGCATGATCCATGCATTCCTGAAGGTGTTCATAGAATGCGTTTATAAAGGATTCTGCGGTCTGGGCCGTATTTTCCACAGGCCCGGGGGCTTTGAAGGATTTCACTCGGTTTTGAGGCGTGTGAAATTTGCTTTAGAGAAGTTTTTCACTGTGGTTTTCTGGGCAGGGGGTGGGGTCGGGATGTGAATATCCAGTGAGATTAGTTTGTGGTCTGATCTTACCAGTGAGGGATACACTTCTGGTCTGGAGCATAGTGTCCCCATGTTGGTGATGATCAGGTCCAGTATGTTTTCCCCTCTTGTGGGAGTGGTAATAAGTTATTCCATAGCATTTGAGTTTATAAATTCTAGGAACCTTTGGGCTAGGGTGTTGGAGCTAGAGTAATGCTCCCAGTCTATGTTTGGGTAGTTGAAGTCGCCCAATATAATGGTGTTTGGAAAGACCTTCATATTTTCCAGTATTCTCAGGAAGGCCGAGTGGGGTTCCTGTGTTTGGGAGGGTGGTCTGTAGCAGGCTATAAACTGGAAGGCAGTTTTACCCACAGTTAGTTGCACATGGATAGTCTCTGATGCTTCGTGCTGTGCCACCAACCTGGAGGTGTGGGTATCTTTGACTAATATTGATACTCCCCCTCCTTTTGTGGTTCGGTCCAAGTTTTGGGGCGGAAAAGCATGGTATGAGGTATAACCTGGTAGTGCTGGGGTGCTCTCAGGAGCCTTGAACCAGGTTTCTGTTACTGCACAGATATCGATGTTCTCCATGCTAAGGAGAGTTTCGAGTGCGTGCATCTTGAGGTTTAGACTTCTGGCATTGAGTAGCATTACTCTTAGTTTCTTATCCCTTGTGATACCTATGGAGGTGGGTTTGTCTTTTGAGCCTTGCCTAAAAAAGGCACTATGGGGGTAGCAAGAGCCTTTGCCAATATCCGAAAGCCCAGGGGTGACAGGTGCAAGCCGTCCCTAGCGAAGCATCATTACTTGGTTCCTCCTTTGTAGTGTAGGTCAGTAGTACTTTATTACCATTGCTGGTAATTCTCTGTATCTCTTCATCAAGTTTGTTAGTAGTACCATTGCTGATATTGTACTTTTTTTGTATATTACTGTATTTAGGTATTTAGGTTATTTTTCTACTGTGATGGTGGTGCTGCGGTAGCATTGTCGTCTCACAGTTAGACGTTGCCCATTCGATTCTCAGTTAGAGCGTCTTCTGTGTAGCGACATGCGTGAATGGGCGTTCTTTCGTTGAAGGCTGTGCATTAGGCCCGGCAAGCCAGTACGTAAAAATCTACTGCCAATCATTAGCGGTCCGGAGTTCTGCTGTGGCGACCCCTAACCGGGAAAAGCCGAAAGACACAAATAAACTGTATTTAGGTTATTTTTCTGTGGTTGTGTTGGCATCTTCTGATTCATGCCAGAGATTACCTGCACCATCTCTTCTCCAGTCTGGGCATCGCAGTCAATTGTCACATCTTTGCTCTACAAAAGCCCTGGAGTTCATAGGTACACATTTAGACATTGTCTCCCAGATGCGGTAACTACCACAGCTGAAACCATCTGCTTTGTAATCAAGCCTTGAGATTTCTATCTCTTCAGGACCCTCCCCCACCAGCTTAATTTTAGAACTTCTAGGATTCATGGCTGCCCCAATTACTCTTGTCCCACTGACGAGGTTTCACGTGCTAGTACTTCAGTGGACTTCTGTGTTCAAGGAGTTGTTGTTTTGTTGACCATTATATTTCCCTATAAGTATGGATAATTTTTATGGGGAACATGTGACCTGGTGAATCCAAACTCCAGAAGTTTCTTAGAGATGTCCCTTTGTTCTACCCTTACCAAAGGCCACAATGACCATGGATGCTTCCCAGCTGGGTGAGGGGGGGCACTACTTGGGAAAGTCTGTTCAAGACACATGGTCCCCGTCTGAGGCAAGTCTGCACATCACTGTTCTAGAGATAAGAGCTGTCCTCCTAGCATTGTCGGCATTCCAGGATGTTCTCCCTCTGGGGATGATTGCTGTTCAGACTAACAACATGTCAGTAGTTTGGTGTATCGGCAAATAGGGAGGAACCCATTCTTACCCTTTGTGTTGAGAAGCAATGAGAGAGTGGCAGTGGGTGATCTCTTCCAACTGCTTTTAATCACAACAGACATTCTGGGAAAGTTCACCATCTTAGCAGACAAGCTGAGCAGGTCTATCCTGCTGCCTCACGGGTGGTCTCTCAAATTGCCAGTGGTGAAACAGGTATTTCATCACTGTGGCTAACTATGCTGCGATCTGTTTTCCTTTCCCAACAAGACAGATAAGAGCAAATGGAAAAGTTTTTCAGTTTGGGCTCATGAGACATTTGGATCCATTCTAGGCACCCATTCCAGAGGTCTTGGATTTTTTTGCATCGATTTTTCACAATGGAGTCTGGTACAACTATTGGCGATTTCAGACATCTGTATCTGCAAACATCACTCCTGAGCCTCTCCCAAATTATACAAAGCCTTTCTTAGCTGTTCCTTACTCCATAGACCTCTATTAAGGATCCCCCTTAGGATCTTACCATGCTTTTAAAGGCTTTGTCTCAGGCCTCCTTTGAACCACTGTCCAAAGTGAACTTAATTCTTATCTTGGAAAACCATTTTTCTAGTTTCCATTACTTCAGCCAGACAAGTACCTGAGCTGCAGGCCCTGTCTTCTCAAGCACCATACCTGAGTTTTTCATAAAGACCATTTCCTTGTAAAACAGTATCTCCTTTTTGCCAAAGGTTTCTTCAGAAGTGGTACTTAACCAAGCTATTAATTTACAAGTTTTCTTTCCTAACTTCACTAACAACGGGGAATACATGCTTCACTTGTTAGACATACTTGGACAGCTCAGATTTTTATCTTCACAAAACAAAATCACTCAGGAAGTCTGACCAGGTTTCATTTCATTTTCAAAGACAAATTTGGGAAAGCCAGTGTCTAAAGTAACTCTAGCCAGATGGCTCACTGATTGTATATCTTATGTCTACAGAGAGAAAGCCAGTGACTCTGCTGAGACCTCCAAGGACACATTCAATAAGTTCGAGTTCCACCACTTCTCCATTTTTATCTAGAGCTTCAATAGATAATCTGTGCTGCTGCCATCTGGGCCAATGCTCATAGATTTATAGCTCATTAGAAATTTGATATTGTCTCTAGGGACAGGGAAGTGTGTGGCTCAATCTCTCTCCCTCCCTCCACTTCCCCTTCCATATCATGGAAGATATCCATATACTGTTCTGGTATGACCTTTAGGGTATACCATTAAACACTCCTCGGCTCCAAATCTGGCTATCTATTTGCACCTCGGCTCCAAATCTGGCTATCTATTTGCACATTTTCTAATCGCTTTTTACATTTTTATGTTTTTGGCTTTATATGGCATATTACATTTTAAGTCCCTAATATTTTAGGTCTGAGGGCAAACTTGATCTGAGGTAATGTAGTGTTTGGGAAGATTATGGGTAAGGGGAGGAGCCTGAGCTATGGAGCCTAAGTCTGAAAAAAGTGACCAAAGTTGTGTCAGAGGTCGGATCCAAAACCCATAAGTTGAAGGATAGAAACAGACAGCACAGATGCATCATTATGGTCAGCGCATAACTTTTATTTTTGAAAGGCAGAGGTGATATTCTGACTCTCTCTTTTTCTCTAATCCAGGATTCACAGACACTTAAGTCCAACCCTGTTCTCTGGGTTTGAGTTCTCACAATATGCATTTTCTTGTGATTAGTTCTGGTGACTTTTTATCCTAGAACTTCAGCTTTGACACATTTGTATTATACAGATGTCTGAGTTTCCTCCTTTGCAGTTCCTCTTCGTCACTGCAAATGTAAGGTCTTCATTTGTCTTGGTTTAGCTGCTTGAACAACTTCTGCTTTAGGTTGTGAAGTTTCCTATGACTTTAATGTTCTGTTTCTAGCCTGTAAATCTGGTATTCTTCTGCAGTTTCATTTGAAATGTTCTGTCTTTCATGATGGCTGTCAAGGATTTCCTATATTTTGCATTTGGGTTTTAGGCACCATCAACGTAGTTGTAGTAAATAATTTATTTTTCAATCTTATACCCATTAGGGGTCTACTTCAGAAGATAGATGTACCCAAAAATTGAAGTCCATATACCCGAGACGAAGAGCCCAAAAAGAACAAGACACTGAATGGCAAAACAGCATAAGTTTAACATGGAAAAAGAGTCGGTTGGCCAACATGGTGACCTTTTCCACACTGTAGTGTGATCTCAGAGTTGGTATATTTAAGTAAGGGGTGTGAGGCGAAGCCCCCCCACTTGGGTGGGTTGAGTTTAGTGTGGTTTGTTTACGTGGTGGTGGTGGACAACTTACTGTTTTCCCAGTGTTCGTTTTTGATATTTTGTATGTTCAGTGTCCTGATCTGTTTGGTTCTTTTGTCTCGGATGTCTGGGCTTCGTTTTTCTGGTAAGTCGATCTACTGAAGTAGATCTGCCCATTAGCACTTGGGCTGCTTAGAAACTGAGTTCCTACAGCTGGAATATTCCTATAGTTCAGTTGTACAATTATGTTCATTATCTTTTAGTAAAGCTTTGTCATGAAATTATTCACTGACTGTATGGTTCTCTCCACTTCTCCATTGGGTGTATATAGTCTGGACTGAGCATCACATGCCTAAAATCCTGTCAATTGCATGTTATTCTTTATGGGACCGTGGAGACACCAGAACCTGTCCTAGCAGACATTGAGTGCAATGCACTGGTCTGTCACAGAATGCATGCAGTGTCTTACATCTTTAAATGACGTGCACACCTATGATTTGTAGAATGGATGTTCAAATACTGCATGTCTTTGAGAGGTGGGAGAATGCAAATGCATGCAGAGAAAACCTGTGCAGTTGCAGGGAGAGTATTCAGACTCTGCAAAGAAGGCACCTTATCCAAAATTTAAACCAGAAAATCTCTTACCGTGAGACTGCAGTTCTATTGTCTTCACTACTGTAACAGCCAAGTACAGTCTTCTGAATTTCTGACTTGTGTATTTAATCGTTGTCAGATAAGGCATAGTGTTTCATTTGTTTTGAGAGTACACATTTTAATACTCTGATCAGACTTGCCCTTGTATTACCAGTTTGATTATTTTAGGCAACTTAGAATATTATCGGCACAGATAAGGATGGCGGCTTTGAACTGAAACAGATCTGTACTCACTGAACATCCTGGCTGATGTGGTAGTGGATATGCTAGCATCTCTTTATTTTGAGTTGCTGTTCTGGTATGCATTGTAGATGGCACATATGTATGCGGCTTGTTATGTCTGAATTGGCATTCCTGGCCAGTACATATGCTTTTCTTTGCGCTTGCTTCCCAAATGTGATTTGTGTAACCTCAGATATATTTGCCTTTTGTTTTTTATAGAGAAAAAATTTCAGTTTAAACTGTAAACCCTGGCCAGTTTTTTTTTTTTTTTTGAAAAAAAGACGTGCTGGAGGGATAGATTTATCACTCAGAGACTCCCTATGCTGTGGAATAAAATCCCGGTCCATGTGAGGCAGAGCACCTCGCTGGCTCTGTTCAAGAGAAATCTTGACCTGTGGATGGGAGATCGTAGGTTTACCTGAATCATCTCTGTGTCACTGCTGGACAGAGGCATAACAAACTAATGGGCACAGTATTTTTTCATATAAGGGGTGGGTGCACCGATAAACTTTGGGCTAGGCTTATAAATGCCTTAGGGCAGATAGCCTAGTATAAACCTATGAACCTATGAAAGAAAAGTAAGACTGAATTTCTTTTCATACTGATGTTTACTGAAACCCTCGTTTCACTGCATCAGCTTTCAGTATCTGTATCTCTGGAGTCATTTCCAGTATCCCTCTGAAATGATTTTCTTCTGCTGTCTGTAACTGTTGTTATTACTCAAATAATCTCAAGTAGTTCTTTTTCCAGCAGTTCTTCAAGCTTGTCTGAAAAATCTGCTCTACTCACAGTGTACCTTCTGCATGTAATTCCTTTCCAGCTGTGTATTCCACTTTGCTACTTCTCTTGGAGTGTGGAGAGGCAGTTACTTGAAGTGCTTTGTATAGACTTTCTGAACATGCAGTGCCAAGGTTTTGTGGTTTGTTGCCACCTGAACTTGCCACAGAGGTATTTGTGGGATTTCTAATGTTTGTACACTGTTAACCATTCCTTTACAGTGTGATGTCCTATAGAGACAGCCTGTCTGTTGTATCACAGCTCCTACACCACTCCGAGTGCACTCCACTTGCAGCAAAAGTGGCTTATTCACAGTGTAGTACTATAGCTGTATCTGTTTACTTTCATAATACAGCCTTACTTTAAATCTTGCTTTTAACATTTGATTCACATTTGACCTTGTGTACATCATTTTTTTCAGTTAATTTTAACTGTTCATTCCACTTGGTGCACACATCCACAACTTTTAATATGGTTAGGTCTGTTTTTCTCAATATCCTGCTCCTTGTTCATTATTTCTTACGCCAGTTTTTTTTTTTTTTAATTAATGTATCATGTAACTTGCCAAATTTAGTCTTTTACTCTGTTCTTTAGCTGTCACACAAGTTTTTGTGGTCTCCATAGAATCGTATGTTAATGTCTCCAAACTTAAGCCATGCTCCAACACCCCCTGACAATATTCCCTCACTCTTTCTAAAGGTTGCCGCAGATGGTATCGCCATCTCCATCAGCATTCTCATCAATAGAGCCATACAGGAATCTTGTGTCCCCAAATTGTGGTGTGCTGCCTTTAACCTGCCCCTCCACAAAGGAGGCAAAAATTACACCTCTAACTTCCGACCCGTAGCCATTCTTTCCCCGATCTCAAAAATCCTTGAAAAATGCATCCACCTTCAACTCATGCCCTTCCTCATCAATAATCAACTCCTTACCCCTACCCAACATGGCTTCCGTCCTGGCCATAGTACAATAAATGCTCTCCTCTCTTTTTTATATACATAATAAACCATGCTCGTGACTCTGGAGAAATTTCCACCGTCGTCCTAGATCTATCCAAGGCATTTGACACCATCTCCCATACCCACCTTCTGAATCACCTCTCTGACCTCAGTCTCTCTCAAAACTGCCTTACCTGGTTCCACAGTTATCTCTCTAACAGATCCCAGGCTGTGAAATGGCAAACTGGTACCTCAACCTTCCTACCTACCCCAACCGGGGTTCCCCAGGGGTCCATACTTGGACCAATGCTTTTTAATGTATTTATCAATGATTTTCACACTGCCATTCCTAACACTAAAATAGTGCAATATGCAGATTCTGCTCTGCTCCTAATCTCCCTGAGCTCCAAACAAAAACCCAATTGGCCTTTACAACTACTGAGAACTGGATGCTTCAAAACCATCTCTCACCTAATGCCAATAAATCCAAAATCCTTCTTTTCTCTCCCTTAAAAACCGTCACACTTGACAAGCAATCCTTCAATATCATCAGCCATGCCAACTCCACTACAGAAGTTGTCCCTTTTGCTAAACTTCTTGGGGTCACTATTGATGAACACCTGAAATTTGATACACATGTCCAACTAAATATATTAAAAAAAAAAAACATCAGAATATAGGTATGTTATACAGAAACGCTCACTTTCTCTCTCCATCTACAAGGCAAACTCTAGCCTCTACCTACTTACTACCGTCACTATTGTATGGTGCTCCACTTCTAACCAATCTTTCTACAACCATCTCCTCAGAACTAGAAATCTGCTACAACAAAATTGCTAAATTCGCTACTAAATCTAAACACTCCTCCCATCATTGCACCTCTCTCCACATGCTAAAGTGGCTAGAGCTTCCTAACCACCTTGTCTACCTTCAACTTACTACAGCCCACAAAATAATCTTTAAACCTACTGCATGCCCTGCTCTAACTAATATCTTACCATTCTAAACTCCGCACAGACCCCTTAGAACTGCCCAGCAAAGTCTACTTTCTTTATATAAACCAAAACGTCCCCCTGGCCAGTTTCTCGTATCCTATTCATTAGCCAAAAAATGGAACTGCCTCCCACCCCTGCTAAGAATATCTACAAGCTTTGAACACTTCAAATCCCACCTCTCCCAAAATTGGAAATGTAATTGCATTCTTCCTACCTAATTCCTCCTAATGTCGCTTATACATGTACTTCCTCATGTACATGCTGTTTTTTCTACAACTGCCTCACTCTGAATCTAACGAATGGTTACCATGTAAATATTGTACATAGCTTTCTATCCCTACTCTCTGTTAATTGTGTTCCCCTTTTTTTCCTCTCTTTGTGCACCTTTTCAGTTTGCTACCACTCAATGTATAATTTTACATTTGTTTTCTAAAACATTTATAATTGTATGTATAATTGCATAAATGTAAAGCTCTATCCTTGTTTTAATTGTATGTAATACGGAGCTTTTCTCCCCTGACCTCCACTGAAAACGGGCCCTGTGGGCCGGTTATCAAACTGGAAATAATAAATATAAATGTAAAGAATAACAGGTGAGTGACCAGCAAATTTGTTTTTTGCTCACAATAATTCCTGAATTTATTTCTTAGTGCTATGGGTAGCGTTGTCACCTCACAGCAAGAGGATCTCCGATTCATTTCTCTGCTGGGATGCCTTCTGTATGGAGTCTGCATGTCCTGCCAGTGTTTGTGTGGGAAATTTCTGGTTGCGACATTCCAAATATATGCAGTAGGTAGATCAGGCACTATAAATTAGCTGTGGGCCTGAGCGCATGTTTGTGGCATGGAAGAACAATACTGGCAGGGCTATCCACCTGGAGGTGTGAACATTGACTCTCTATGACCGTCATTTTGATTTGACCCCAACCCAGTGTGTAAAAATGGGGAAAAAGGGGGGTGATGGATGGATGAATTTCTAAGTGCGTCAGTTTCCACTCCAATTGCTGTACCAGCTTCGACCCTGAGCCATGAGAGCTCGTCTGTTTGGGGTTTTTCTGTCACCTGTACTATTTTGTCTTTCTCTCTCCTTATCACCCAGTGGTATCTGTTGTTCATCCTTTCCATAGGCCTGCTTGATAAGATAGTGGGATTTCAAGGCCTTTGTAGAATCCCATCTTGGCCATATAAGGCCTTTGTTTCATCAGATTCATTCTTGGGCACACAAGAAGGCAAAGTCCAACTGGAAGCACTGTGATTCCCTCTCCACAGTCACCCATACCCGATTTGTATAATAGCAAGAACATTAAATGTGAAGTAGTTTACTTTATTTGGTCTTCAACCTATGGGATACCGGACCCGTATCTGATCCGAGCCGGTAGTCTCACTCACATCTGCTCCAACCTCCTCCCCTTACCCATAATATAGCTCCACTACCTTCCAACCCCCAGATCTCATTTGCCGCGGCCTGCTGAAGCATTATGATCTCCTGAGCTCCGAATAGTAAGTGGGTTTTTGTAAGCTTTTAAGAAGCCTTTTCTCGCTAAATATTAGTATAGTGTGTTAGTATAGGTTCCCTCTTCTCCAGCGTGGAACAAGGGCTCCCCCGTAGACGCTATGGTGGTAGCAGCAGCCACAAAGAAGGAACTAGCCAAAGAGAGTTCCTCGGTTCATCCTCCTGAGCAAAAGCCGTGGATGATGGACTGCTTAGGGAAGCGGGTTTACGTGTCAGCAACCTTTTCTATTAGGGCGCTGAACTTACCTGGCCCACGTCACGAGACTCCGGCATGACCTGGTCAAGGAGCTGGCTGAGTCTCCCCCTAAGTCCATGTCGCAGGAGGACAGGGACTCGTTCTCTGCAAGGATGGCCACTTTGAAAGCAGTCTCCAACACGTCCATGCGACTCATTTCACATGCTACTGAAGGGGCGGCTGGGTCCAGCGTGTCCATGAGGTGCAACGCCTAGCTCAGACTGTGTCAGTTTTTGGAACCTTTCAAGGCGTCCTTTGCTAATGCCCCTTATGATGGCTCTACTCTCTTTGGTAAGACCGTCAAAGAGACTTTAGTCCAGAGTGAGAAGGACGGGAAGACAATGCCATTGCAATCCACTTTTCAAACCCACAAAGATCCTTTTCCTGGAATCAGAGGGGGCAAAAGAAGATGTGGTTCCGGAAATCACAGTATTCCTGGGACACTCTGGGCTGTTCTTCCATCAGGGGCAGAGGGGGACAGAATGGATGCTGGCCCAGAGGCAGAGGGGGTCCGAGGAATTTTGGGTCTTGAGAACCTTTCTTGGACAGACCCGGACAGCAACCCTGAGGGGTTGCCTGACTGCTGTACTCTGGAGGCAGTCAGGGGACGATTGCCATTGCACCTGGCGGCATGGAAGTCAGTTACATCAGACCGCTATGTGCTTCAGATCATATCTAGAGGATACTCTATCCCTTTTGTGGTTCCTCCCAAACACCTCCCGGATGTACCACCCACGCAAAGGGAGACAGCAGCACAGGACATTTTCAAGCTGCTAGGAAAACGAGCCATCAAACACATCCCCCCAGATCAGTCCGGATCGGGCTTCTACTCCAGGTTCTTTTTGGTGCCAAAGAAAACTGGGGACTTGAGGCCCATTCTGAACCTATCTACCCTGAGTCTGTCAGTTGCCAAAGAAAAGTTCCAGATGGTCACACTACAGTCCATCATGCCGTACCTGCAAGAGAGCGACTGTATGTGCTCGTTAGATCTCCAGGATGCCTTCTATCACATAAAAATGCAGAGAAGCTCCAGGAGGTTCCTCTGCTTCCGGCTAGGAGTCTATCATTACCAATTTTGAGCCCTACCCTTTGGTCTCACCACAGCCCCCAGGCTGTTCAAAGTGGTGGCGGTAGTAGCGGCTCACCTGAGGCTTCAGGGGATTCAGGTCTATCCATACCTGGACGATTGGCTCCTCACCACTCCCACCAGGTGTCTGCTTTCTCAAATCCGGGATTATTTCTTAAAGCTCGCTCTGCATTTGGGGGTCACAATCAATGCATCCAAATCACTTCTAAATCCTGTCCAGGTGATAGACTACATTGGGAAAAGGATAGAACCCCTTACAGTGCAAAATCTTCCTGACCACGGAGAGAGCACAAAACCTGAAGATGCATGTCTCTCTGATGTACCATTCTTGGCTTCCTTCGGCAGAATCAGTATTGAGGGCCTTAGGTTCAATGGCGGCGACCATAACGCTTCTCCCATGCGCCCGGTTACATATAAGAATTCTACAGTGAACACTAGCTGTGCAATGGTCCCTGTTGGAACTTCCATTATTGTATCCAATACAACTCCGTCAAGTCTGCCGGTCGTCCCTTCTGTGGTGGATGTGCTCTGCAGAGATATTGGAGGGACGACCCATTGTTTCAGCCCCCATCCAAGCCACAGTGACCACGGACACCTCCTAACTTGGGGGGGGGCATTGTTCGGGCAGGACAGTCCAAGGCCTGTGGTCCCCTGTAGAGACCAGCTTGCATATAAACGTTCTAGAGATAAGGGCGGTCCTTTTGGTGATGCAGGCCCTTCATGCCTTTCTTCCTCTGGGAACCAGTGCATTTCAATCAGACAACATGTCAGTGGTCTGGTACATCAACAAACAGGGAGGGACCAGATCCTTACCTCCTTTGTTGCAAGGCAGTGAGTGTGTGGGAATGACTATCACCACTGATCGTTTTCTCATAGCAACGCATATTCTGGGATGGTTCAACATTCTAGCGGACAGGTTAATTTGGATGTGTTGATGCCTTACGAGTGGTCGATCAGTAGCGGAGCAGATCTTCCTGAAGTGGGGTCAGCCTTGCTGCGATCTCTTTGCATCTCCTTCCAACGCGAAGTGCAGCGAGTTTTTCTTTCTGAACCCCCTGCCGGGTGAGTCCCCCAGAGATGCACTAGTACATGCTTAGCCTCTCGGTCTTCTGTATGCTTACCCTCCAGTACCTGTTATTCTGAGGTTTCTACAGAAAGCTCATTGACTGGGGAGCAAAGTGATCCTCATTGCCCCATTTTGGCCTCGCCAGGTATGGTTTCCCTTCCTTTGGTCCCACCTTCTGGCTCCACCCTGGATCTTGAATCCCATTCAGGATCTGATTTCACACCCATCAGGGGTTCCTCATCCGAACCTGGACAGTTTGAAGCTCACAGCTTGGCTGCTCCTGTTCCCATGATCACTAGGATTCCTGGATTATCCTCTTCAGTTTGGTCTATTCTGGTGTCTGCTCTTAAGTCTTCAACCCGGAAGGTTTACCGCAGCACGTGGAAACGTTTTTCCTTTTTGGCTTCTCAAAGGAGTTTAGACCTCTTCATAGCTCCCATTTCTGACATTCTTGATTTCCTAGCCAATATTTTTCAACAGGGAGCTAGTTCTTCTACTATCAGAGTTCAGTTGGCTGCCATTTCTCATTTTCATGTTGGTGAGAATTCGGCCTCACTAGCCTCTTGCAGACTGTGTAAAGCTTTTATCAAAGGGACTTTTCTGTTACACCCCCGGTCAAGGATCCTGTTCTCCCATGGGACCTTACTAAGGTTCTTCAAGCTTTGGTCGGTCCGCCTTTTGAACCTGCTGCAACCACAGATCTAAATTCTTATCCTGGAAAACAGCATTCCTGGTGGCTATCACTTCTGCTAAGAGGGTTTCAGAATTGCAAACCTTGTCCATCAAAGTTCCATTTATGATTTTCCATAAAGATAAGTATGTTCATCGTGTTACACTGCTGCAGTCATCACACTTGGGTTATCCTGCCGTCAGGCGGTCCCGCAGTCGGCCAGAGTTCCAAAGTCTTGATCCGACATCTGTTGCTGTCGCTTCTTTCCTGACGTCAGTGCGCCAGGGGTATACAAGAGGCATCCAATGCCATTTTTTTCAGTCTTTCTTGCCGCGCGGTGCCCGAAGCAGAAGCAGTTCACAAGTGCCGGTCGGCCGACTCCTGAGATTTTCAAATCGAATTTCAGACCGAAGTCTTCAATAAAGCTAAGTACCCCGTTGGGGAACCTTTTCTTGCTTCAGTCCGATGTCAGAAAAAGTTAACAATTGCATTTCTTGTGGGAAGCAAATACCTCATAAGGACTTTCATTCTTATTGTATTCCTTGCCTAGGCCCAGACCACGCCGTCACAGGTGGTCGGTTTTGTGCTAGGTTTAATAAACGAACTATTAAACTTCGGTTTGATTTCGCCCGACATTACTTTGGTAGGAAATTTAATTATACCATGCTGTCGGAGCAACAGACGACCGGCATGCATAAAAAACGCAAGGATAAGGACAGGCAGCCAAGACTCGAACCAGACTCCGGGGCCTCTGCTGGGCCAGTCGCCGGTTCTCCGGTTTTCAGTGAGGCGCCTATGCAGCCCCTGACGACCGCTGATTTAGAACCTCAGACGGCTTCATATTCCCAAGTGAGATTACTAGGCCACCGCAGCCTTCATCCTTAGCCCTTTCCGACTCCAGAGCAGAAGGAGATTCCGGTGCAGTTGAAACGCCTTCAGTTGCAGAAGGTGTCTTCAGACCGACTACACTCACCATCAAATCTTATGCTAAGCTGAAATCTCCTTTAAAAACAAAAAAGACTGTACAGCAGTCTCCAGTACAAGGCCCCATGCCTAAGAAACAGATGCTTAAGATGGCTGAAGATTTAATTACCCTAATCAGGGGTTCCCATCCCCCTCCTGATAAAAGGCCAAGACAAGAGGAGGATTATGCTTTCTCTCACCAGGTCTCAATTTCCTCAGATTCTTCTGAGGAACAGGAATACTCTTTTCCCCCTTATGAAGACTCTGATGCTGAAGAGTCTATTCCCTCAGCATCTCCCCCAGAAGACTACTCCTTTGGGGAAATTTTACATACCATGAGGGAACATTTCCACTGGGAAGGCCAGGATTACTCTGATTCTAAGAAAAGGCTCAGAGAGTTCCTTTTATTACCCCAGCACAGACCACTTGCTATCCCTCCCATGTTAGACATTGTGGATGATGTTTATTTAGAATCTAGCCTTAACCCAGACTCTCTACCTCCTGCACCAGCCAAGCCAGACAGATACTACAGAGTCCCTGACTCACACAAATTCCTATATAAAAACCTTGTTGCTGATCCAGAAACCATTTCCCAGGGTCCCAAAGGGGTTAAGGCCTCCTATTGCTAAAAATCCTGTACCCTCTGAAAGGCATTCCAGAGCACTAGACAGATGGGAAAAGAAAGTATATACCTCAGCTACTCTAGCTATGAGGGCCTTAAATTGCCAGTTTCACATGCTGAAATATCAGCAATACCTGATGTCTCAATTAAAACAAAAAATGATCACACATTCAGAGCAGCCTGATTTCAAGGAAATGCAAGATTTGTTGCATGCAGCTGAACAAGTGGGAAAACATACTTTACAATGTGGATTTGATTCATTGGAGGCTTCCTGTAGAGCAGCAGTGTCTGGGTCTGTCATACGTAGACATGCTTGGTTAAAAGAACAAAACCCTACCTGATCATGTTAAAGCAAAGTTATTGGATGCACCTTTACAGCAGGATGTTTTATTTGGTGTAAAAGCAGAAGAGGTTTTAAAGAAAATGGAGGATAAGGCAAAATCTATGCAGACGGTCAAGGATTTTTTACAGGTTCAACCCCCTCGTTTCAGCAGAAACTGGCCAACAAAAAACTGGTCCTTTCCAGCTTCTGACAGACCGCAGAGGGGCAAATACAGATGCCCAAGGGGCAGAGGTCAGTCACAAGGCCCTTACAAGCCTCGCCAATGGGTTACCGCAACTCAGAAAGGAGGAGAAGACAGGCCCCAAGCCATCAGAAGACAAACACCATGACTTAACCCTCAGACTGCTAAGCAAATCTCTCTTGGCAGCTCCCTTGGGAGGATAATTAGCACTTTTTGCAGACAACTGGCACATCATCACAAAAGACAAATGGGTCCTAAATATTGTCTCACAAGGATAAAGATTCCACTTTCACATTTTGCCAAGGATAAAAGGAATGCCAAACCTGCCACCAAATCAATGGGCAGAGGCTCAAAAACAAATTACAGCTCTCATGGACATGAGCCATTCAGCAGGTACCTACACAAGAGCAAGGACAAGGATTTTACTCAAGACTCTTTCTAGTTCCCAGAAAGGACAAAGCCTGGAGACCCATTCTGGACCTTTCAATTCTAAACACTTATCTGCAAGTACCCAAATTCAAGATGCTAACACTACAGCAGCTTCTTCCCATGCTGGGCAAGAAGGCTTGGCTAGTAACGCTGAATCTCAAGGAGGCATACCTGCATGTCCCTATCAGACAAAATTGCAGAAGATACCTCCAATTTATTGCAGGTTCAACTCATTATCAATTCTCTGCACTGCTATTTGGCTTATCTACTGCGCCCAGGGTCTTCACAAAATGCCTGGCACCGTAATTGCATAGTGCAGACAAAGAGGAATTCAAATATATCCATACCTGGACGACTGCCTTATTCAAGCAGAAAGCAAGGACATTCTTTTAAAGCATCTGGCGTTTGTCAAACACCTATTAAGTTGCCTAGGGTACACAGTAAACGAAAAGAAATCAAAACTAGTGCCTTCACAAAACATAATATTCCTGGGTGCCAGCTTAAATACAACGGCCCAGATGGCTTCTCTCACGCCAGACAAGCAAGAACAGCTGACTCAATACTTCAAAATGATGGCAACAAAGACCCAACTCCCTACTAGAGAAATTCTACAGGCCTTGGGATTCATGGCATCTTGCATACTACTAATACCATTTGCAAAACTGCATATGAGGAAATTACAATGATACCTGAAAAGCGTATGGACTCAGCACAGCCACAGCTTGGAAACAATAATACCGCTCTTTCCCTGCCTTCAACATGAGTTTCTATGGTGGGCTCAGGCATGTCACCTCAACAAGGGTCAGCCTTTTACCTTACACACAGTCAGACAAACTATAACAACAGATGCATCGGACTATGCCTGGGGAGCACACATGGCAGGACAGTGCATTCAGGGCAAATGGTCTACAGATCAAAGGCATCTGCATATCAGTCAAAAAGAAATGCTAGCTGTACAGAATGCCCTAACAGCTTTCAAGGACCTCCTACATCCAGGACAACTCCTAATAAAGACGGACAACACCACAGTAATGTGGTACATAAACAAGCAAGGGGGCACTCAATCCTACCCCCTATGCAGACAAGCAGTGACCTTGTGGAACACAGCACTAACCTACCAAGTTCAACTACAAGCACAATTCCTGCCAGGAAAGAAAAACACATTGGCAGACGACCCAAGCAGAAACATCATGGATCCGCACAAGTGGAAACTAGATCCACAAGTATTTGCAATGATAACTCAAAAATGGGGACGCCCAGACATAGATCTGTTTGCCAACCCCCAAAACTACCAACTTTGAAAATTTTGCACAAGGACATTCCACCCACTAGCTTGGAAAGTGGACGCCCTCTCATTAAGTTGGAAAACATTGAGAGTGAATGCCTTTCCTCCACTACCTCTTCTAGCAAAGGTGCTGCTGAAAGTCAGATTAGAGAGACCACAAATGATGCTCATTGCTCCAGACTGGCCACGCCAGCACTGGCATCCAATACTAAGGAACATGGCCCACAGCCCACCATGGATTTTGCCTCAAATTCCTCACCTGCTCACTCAGCAAAACAATCGGATTCTACACAGCCAGCTCAAGACTTTAAATCTGGCTGCATGGCAAATTACCTAAACAACCAGCCAACACTTCTCTCTAAAGCTGTTTTGGATGTCATTCTGGAGGCCAGGAGGCCCAGCACCAGGAAAGCCTATTCAGACAAATGAAAAAGATTTTTGCGCCTGGAACCAGGCTAAAGGCCAAAATCCCCTTGTTCCAAACATTCCTCAGATTCTACAATATTTAACTGAGATGTTACACAAAGGACATTCTTTTTCATCTATTAAGATCCACGCCTCCGCGATTTCAGCTCACTACAACACGGATCCTCCTTTATTTTCACATCCACTGCTAAGACAGTACCTCAGAGGGGCTAAGAACATAAGATCGCCCAGGAGAGCATCAACACTAACTTAGGATCTCAACTTTGTTCTGGAAAAGCTTCCACTGCTGCCCTTTGAACCAGCTTTTACAGCTGATTTACAGTTTCTATCATGGAAAACTGCCCTGCTGCTAGCAATAACTTCAGCTCGAAGAGTCTCAGAGCTACAGGCCCTAATGGCAGTGGAGCCTTTCCTCATTTTTCATCAAGACAGAGTTGCTCTACGAACGAACCCTTCCTTTATGCCAAAGGTGGTATCCAGTGTGGCCCTAAACCAAACCATTCATTTGCCCACCTTTTTCCCAAACCCCCAGAACAAAGGAGAAAGGCTCCTGCACTCTTTGGACATTCACAGGCAATTACGTTACTACTTGGATAAAACTAAGGCTTTCAGAAAATCTGACCAGCTCTTTGTATCCTATGCTGCAGGATCACAAGGAAAAGCTTTCTCAAAACAGACCATTTCAAAATGGATAGGACATTGTATCTGTTTCTGCTACACACATCATGGGAAACCGGTACCTGCTACCATTAGGTCCCATTCCACCAGGGCTACAGCTGCATCAACCGCCTTTCTCAGGGGGGTACCAACCAAGGATATTTTGGAAGCTGCAACTTGGAGTTCAGTGCACACCTTCACCAAGCACTACCACTTACCTCTATACTCTATACTCTAAAACCAGAGCTGGCTTTGCCACTGCAGTTCTGCAGGGCCTACTAGCCTCTCCAAACCCTGTTTAACTCCACCGCCCATACTTCGCTTTGGGATTCAACCCAAGTGTGATGACTGCAGCAGTGTAACATGATGAACACAGTACAGTTTTGTACCTACCATAAATGTAGATGTTCGAGTGTTCACACTGCTGCAGTCCAGGTTACCCTCCCTCCATCCCCTCTGACCTAGCTGAACTTTTCTATACCTTTCTATCTGGTACAACCTTTGTGGTGTATTTGCTTGTAACTGAAGGTATTCCCTGTATTTCCTTTACATGTTTTATTGGCAATATGTATTGCCCACCTACTTGGGGGCACCTGACATCTGGGGCAAGAAAAACTGAAGAAAATTGTGTCGGATGCCTCTTATATACCCCTGGCACACTGACGTCCGGGAAGAAGCGACAGCAACCGACGCCGGACCAAGACTTTGGAACTCTGGCCGACTGCGGGACCGCCTGACGGCAGGATAACCCGTGTGTGATGACTGCAGCAGTGTGAACACTCGAACATCTACATTTATGGTAGGTACAAAACTGTACTTTTCCCTTCGAACCAATTCGTCCTTTCTTCCTAAGGTGGCATCACAAGTTAATATCAATCAAACCATCAATTTACCGGTTTTCTTTCCTAATTTTGCTAACAAAATTGAATACAAACTCCACTTGTTGGATGTTCATAGACCGTTATGATTTTATTTACACAGGACTAGAAACTTTCATAAATCTGATCAATTGTTTGTGTCCTTCTCTAAACCCTTTTTGGGAGAACCTATCTCCAAGGTCAGTATTGCTAGATGGATTTCCTCATGCATCCTTCAGGTCTATAAGGACAGAGGCATGTCTCCTCCGGGTCAGGTGAAAGCTCATTCCACTACGTTCATGGCTACCTCTGCGGCCTTTTGGTCTTGAGTCTCATTGGATGATATTTGTTCTGCAGCTACTTGGTCCTCATCTCATACCTTTATTTCTCACTACAAATTGGATTTGACTTCTAGAAGGAGAGCATCCTTTGGTTCCGCAGTGGTTTGGAATATCCTTCCATGAGGGCCACCCAGGAGTTTAGTAGCTGGGGACTCTGTCCCACAGGTTGAAGACCAAATGAAGTAAACTACTTCAGATAAAGTTATGTACTCACCATAACGTTCCATCTGAGTAGTCCTACTTCATTTGTCTTCAACCGTCCTTCCCCCTGACCTTGTCATGTGAACAGCCTGCTGGCTGCAGTGGTAGGTCATAAAGTATTTTTTCAGGTCAAGTTATCAGTGTAACGATCAGCAAACTCGATCTGGGGGTTGGAAGGTAGTGGAGGTGTGTTATGGGTAAGGGGAAGAGCTTGGAGCTCGGAGCAGATGCTAGTGAGATTGCCGGCTCGGATCCGATAACGGATCCAGTATCCCACAGGTTGTACCTGGAGGACTGGCTCTTCATTGCTTTCCTCTTGAAACCAGCTTGCCTTGGTCTTATCCATCGTTCATTATTTTTTGTAGGATACAGGGTAGGGACCCAATTGTGTTTTGGTGAAGTTTCCCATCTGTTAAATGTTTCTGTACATTACACATTGCTGAGCTTCATGCACTAATATTCTCACCTTCCCCCTCTGAAAACTAGGGAATTTTGTCTGCTATGTAGTTATTAAATGCACTTAGGATATTATGTTGCCTCTTCAGTTATTACCTTGATTGTTTCTGGTGATCATTTATTCTGTCATTGTTATTGTTTTATACTAATTTAATGCTGTGCAAGTAGTCAAGCTCTGTTCCATTATTATCTTGCTATCAGTTTGAATTTTGTTATTTTATCATTTTATTCTGCTTTAATCTGTTTGTGTATGTGACATTTAATTATATTGTGTATGATGTTCTTGTTTTCATGGTCAGGATTGTGGTAGAAAAGGGTTCTTGAAGTAGGACTCGTATTGATTGTTGTGTCTTTCGGCTTTTCCCGGCTAGGGGTTGCCACAGCGGAACTCCGGTCCGCTAATGATTGGTAGTAGAGTTTTACGTGCTGGCTTGCCGGGCCTAACGCACAACCTTCAACGAAGGAACGCCTGTTCATGCATGTCCCCACACAGAAGACGCTCTGAGAATCGAACGGGCAACGTCTAACTGTGAGGCGACAACGCTACCGCAGCACCACCACTGCAGTTAGTATTGATAAACAAATTAAATAAAAATGAATTACATGTACTTGTCTTCCTTGGTGTATGGGGAGAGGGGGGAGGGTCTTCCCATCCTGGACTTTAGTAAGGGCAGGAAGCATATCCAGTACACTTTTGCTGGGGTTGTATCATAGTTATAGGTGAACCAATACTGTGCAAGTTTTTTGCACTCTACTAATTCATTTGCATGTTTAATATAAGATGTTATCTTTACATTTTTCTTCTGATCCAGAGCATTATACAAGGTGTAGTGTGTGGAGTTCCCATACTTGGACTAGTTTACAGGTGTTTGCTCAAGGAACTTGACTTGGTCTGTCTTTTGGTTGCAGTTCTTCGGCAGGTGTAACTGTTAATTGGAGAAGTCCAGTCTTCTAGCAGTGTAGAGGATTCCTTTCATTAGGAAGAATGTTGCAATTTTGCCCAAAAGAGAAGGCGTAGGAGATGAGGATGAAGCCTTCTGGGACCCAGAACTGACGTTGCTGCCTTTTGGAATGCCTCCCTGTGGTTATGTTATGTAGTTGCAGAGTTTCTTTTCCACCCAGATGTAATGTTTGCCTGGTATCCTTTCTGCTCTTCCTTAGAATGGTGATTGTTCCTGCCCCTTCACACAATTGTGCTGTGCTTTGGTGGGTGCAGGAGTTTAAGATGCTGGGCTAGCTGTTTTTCTGTGTTGTTGCTGCTCAGTAGGGGTTAGCAATTTATGGAACAAACATTCTGAAACTGGATTATACTTCGCAGTGATGTTCATCGTGTTTCACTGTTACAGTCATTACACTTGGGTTATCCTGCTGGCAGGCTACCCGCAGTCGGCCTGAATTTCAAAGTCCTGGTCCGGCGTCGGCTGCTGTCGCCTCTTCCCTGACGTCAGTGCGCCAGCGGTATATAAGATGCAGCCGATGCCATTTTCTTCAGTCTTTCTTGCCGCATGGTGCCCGAAGCAAAAGCAGTTCGCAAGTGCAGGTCGGCCGACTCCTGAGATTTTCGAATTTGAATTTCAGATCCGAAGTCTTCAATAAAGCTAAGTACCCTGTTGTGGAAACTTTTTCTTGCTCCAGACCGATGTCAATAAAAGTTAACAATTGTATTTCTTGTGGAAAGCAAATACCTCATAAGGATTTTCATTCTTACTGTATTCCTTGCCTAGGCCCTGACCACGACGTTGCTAGTTGTCTGTTTTGTGCTAGATTCAACCAATGCACTATTAAGCGTTGGTTCGATTTTGCTTTGCATTATTTTGGATGAAGGTTTAACTATGGAATGCCGTCGGAACAACCGACGACCGGAGTTCATAAAAAGCGCAAGGACAAAGAAAAGGACAGGCATCCGAGGTCCAAAACCGACGACGAAGCCTCTTCTAGGCCAGTCGCTGGTTCACCGGTTTTCAGTGAGGCGCTTTCGCAGCCCCTGACACCTGCTACCTCAGAGCCACAGGCCGCCTCCGACTCCCACGTGGAGACAACTAGGCCTCTGGAAACTCAAGGTATTGGGCCTATGGAAACTATTCCGTCAGATGGGTCCGGAGCCGCTGAGCAGGCATCGGCTTCTGAGGGTGTTTTCAGACCTACACAGCTTACTATCAAGACCACTTCAACAGCCAAGGCAAAGTCTAAAACTCCTTTAAAGACAAAGAAACAAGTGCAGCATTCTCCTGGGCAGTCATCCATGCCTAAGAAACAGATGCTTAAAATGGCCAAGGACCTAATTACTTTGATCAGGGGTTCCCATCCCCCTCCTGATAAAAGGCCTAGGCAAGACACTGACTATGACTCCTCTGACCAGGTTTCTATTTCTTCTGATTCCTATTCAGAACAGGGATATTCTGTTCCTCCCTATGAGGACTCTGATGCTGAAGAATCTTTTCCTTCAGTCTCTCCTCCTGAGGACCACTCTTTTGGGGAAACCCTGCATACCATGAGGGAGCATTTCCATTGGGAGAGCCAGGATTGTTCAGAATCCGAGAAAAGGCTCAGAGACTTTCTTTTATTGCCTCAGCACAGACCTCTTGCTATCCCTCCTGTGCTAGACATTGTTGATGTATTTTCTGAATCCAGTTTGTCTCCTGATTCTTTACCCCCTGCACCGGTGAAGCCAGATGGGTACTACAGGGTTCCAGATTCACATAAATTTCTTTATAAAAACCCTGCTGCTGATCCAGAAACAATTTCTCAGGGTCCCAAAGGGGTCAAGGCTTCCACTGCAAAAAACCCTGTTCCTTCTGATAGGGATTCTAGAGCACTGGACAGATGGGGGAAAAAGTTTACACCTCTGCTACTTTAGCTGTAAGGGCTTTAAACTGCCAGTTTCACATGCTTAAATATCAACAATACCTAATGTCTCTGCTAAAACAGAAAATGCTGACAAGCTCTGAATGTCCTGAAAACAAGGAAATGCAGGATTTATTGCATGCAGCTGAACAAGTGGGAAAGCATACTTTGCAATGTGGTTTTGATTCATTAGAGGCTTCTTGCAGAGCCGCAGTTACAGGTTCTGTCATTCGAAGGCATGCTTGGTTAAAAGAACAGAGTTTACCTGATCATGTTAAAGCAAAATTATTGGATGCTCCATTACAGCATGATACTTTGTTTGGTGTTAAGGCAGAAGAGGTGTTAAAGAAAATGGAGGATAAAGCAAAATAAATGCAGATAATAAAGGATTTCTTACAGGTTCAGCCACTCAGATTTAGCAGGAACTTGCCTTCTAAAAATTGGTCCTTTCCATTGTCAGACAGGCCAAAAAGAGGCAGATACAAGTGCCCAAGAGGCAGATCTCAGCCCCAAGGCTCATACAGACGTAAGCAATGGGGTGCTTCAGCCTCCAAAGCAGAGAAGACCAATCACAACCATATAGGAAACAATCTCAATGACTTCCCACTACCACTGCCAAGCACTTACCTTTTGGCATCACCCTTAGGGGGAAAACTAGCACTTTTCTCACAAAATTGGCACATGATCACCCAGGACAAATGGGTACTCAGTATTATTTCTCAGGGCTACAAGTTCCACTCCCACACCCTGTCAAGGGCAAAAGGTATGCCAGATCTGCCACACAATCAATGGGCAGAGGCACAAAAGCAAATTTCTGCTCTCATGGACATGAGGGCAATTCAAAAAGTACCATAGCAAGAGCAGGGGCAAGGATTTTACTCAAGACTTTTCTTGGTACTCAGAAAGGACAAAGCCTGGAGACCAATACTGGGCCTGTCTACTCAAAATACTTTCCTGGACGTTCCAAAATTCAAAATGTTGACACTGCAGCAACTTCTACCCATGCTGGGCAAGAAGGCTTGGCTCGTTACTTTGGACCTCAAAGCGGCATACCTGTATGTCCCAATCAGACAATCTTGCAGAAGATACCTCAGATTCATAGCTGGCTCAATGCATTACCAATTCTCTGCACTGCCCTTTGGCTTATCTATTGTGCCCAGGGTCTTCACAAAATGCCTGGCACCAGTAATTGCATTTTGCAGACAAAAAGGAATTCAAATATATCCCTACTTGGATGACTGCCTTATTCAAGCAGAGAGCAAGGACATTCTACTAAAGCATCTGGCGTTTGTAAAAAGATTACTAATTTGCCTAGGGTACACAGTAAACGAAAAGAAATCAAAACTAGTCCCCTCTCAAGAGATAATATTCCTGGGTGCAAGCTTAAATACAACTGCCCAGATGGCTTATCTCACACCAGACAAAGACAACTGACTCATTACTTCCAAATGATGGCAACAAAGACCCAGCTACCTGCAAGAAAAATTCTGCAGGTTTGGGCTTCATGGCATCCTGCATTCTACTAATTCCATATGCAAGACTGCATATGAGGAAGCTACAATGGTATCTAAAAAGTGTTTGGACTCAACATTGCCACAGCCTGGAGACCATAATTACTCTCATTCCCTGCCTGCAACAACAGTTTCGATGGTGGGCACTGGCCTGTCACCACAACAAGGGACAGCCTTTCACTTTACCCACAGCCAGGCAGACACTAACAACAGATGCATCGGATTATGCCTGGGGGGCACACATGGCGGGAAAATATATTCAGGGCATGTAGCCCGCAGACCAAATGCATCTTCATATCAATCAAAAAGAGATGCTAGCTGTACAGAATGCCCTGACAGCCTTCAAGGATCTACTTCATCCAGGACAACTTTTACTAAAGACGGACAATACTACAGTCATGTGGTACATAAACGAGCAAGGGGGCACACATTCCTGCCCCCTCTGCAGGCAAGCCATGACTTTGTGGAACACAGCATTGACCTATCAAGTACATCTACAGGCACAATTCCTGCCAGGAAAGAAAAATACTCTGGCAGCCGAACTAAGCAGAGACCTCATGGACCCTCACGAGTGGAAACTAGATCCACAAGTCTTCAGCATGATAAGGAAATGGGGATGCCCAGACATAGATCTATTTGCCTTCCCTCACAACTGCCAACTACAGAGATTCTGCACAAGGACTTATCACACTCAAGCATGGAAGGTGGATGGTCTATCATTCAGCTGGAAAGCCCAACAGTTTATGCCTTTCCTCCACTGCCTCTCCTCCCCAAGGTACTCCTAAAAGTCAGACAAGAGAAGCCAAAAATGATTTTGATTGCCCCAGACTGGCCACGCCAGCACTGGTACCCAATCCTGAAGAACTCTTCTCAAGGCCCAGCCTGGACTTTACCTCAAATTCCTCCTCTTCTGACCCAACAAAAGTCAGATCCTGCACAGCCAACTCAGAACCTTAAATCTGGTTGCATGGCGAATAATATAACCACTCAGAATACACCTCTCTCTAAAGCAGTTATGGATGTAATTTTGGAAGCCAGGAGGCCCAGCACTAGAAAATCTTATGCAGAAAAATGGAAGAGATTTTGTGCTTGGAACCAGGCACAAGGACTTGAACTACTTGTTCCAAATATTCCTCAGATTTTACAATACCTAACTGAGATGTTGGACAAAGGCCTATCCTCATCAATTAAGATTCATGCCTCTGCCATTTCAGCTGATTACAAAACGGAACCTCCTATTTTTGCACATCCACTGCTAAGACAGTACCTGAGAGGGGCCAAAAACATAAGACCCCCAAGGAGAACACCAATACCTACATGGGATCTCAACTTTGTCTTGGAAAAGCTCACACTGCCTCCTTTTGAGCCAGCCAATACAGCTGAGATAAAATTCTTATCATGGAAAACTGCTCTGCTCCTAGCAATAACTTCAGCAAGAAGAATCTCAGAGTTGCAGGCATTAATGGCAGTGGAACCTTTTATCATTTTCCGTCCGGGCAGGGTTTCTCTAAGGACAAACCCAACATTTATGCCAAAGGTAGTATCCAGTGTGGCTCTTAACCAAACCATTCATTTGCCAACTTTTTATCCAAATCCCCAGAATAAAGGGGAGAGACTTCTGCACTCTTTGGACATACACAGACAGCTACGCTTCTACCTGGACAAAACTAAAGCTTTCAGAAAGACTGAGCAACTTTTTGTGGCATATGCTGCAGGATCACAAGGAAAGGCTATTTCAAAGCAGACTATTTCAAAATGGATAGGGCACTGCATTCATTTCTGCTATGCACAACATGGCAAATCAGTACCTAAGAATATTAGGCCACATTCTACCAGGGCAGCAACCACATCAGCATCCTTTCTCAGAGGAGTACCAACCAAGGAAATTTTGGAGGCTGCAACTTGGAGTTCAGTGCACACTTTTACCAAGCACTACCACTTACCTCTTTACTCTAAATCCAGAGCAGGCTTTGCCACTGCAGTTCTGCAGGGCCTCATAGCCACTCCTAATCCTATTTAGACCCAGCCGCCCAACCTCTGCTTTGGGATTCAACCCAAGTGTAATGACTGCAACAGTGAAACACGATGAACATAGTACAGTTGTGTACCTACCATAAATGTAGATGTTCGAGTGTATTCACTGTTGCAGTCCAGGTTACCCACCCACCACCCCCCTTTCTTTGCTGGGACTTATCTGTACTTCTCTATTCTATGCAACCTATGTGGTGTATTTGCTTGTAGATGACGGTAATGTTTATTTTAGTGCATGCTTTTTTATAAGCAATGTTTTTAGCCTACCCTTTTGGGGGCACCTGACATATATCTGGGGCAAGAAAGACTGAAGAAAATGGCGTCAGCTGCAGCTTATATACCCTGGGGCACTGACGTCAGGGAAGAGGCAACAGCAGCCGACGCCAGACCAGGACTTTGGAATTCAGGCCGACTGCGGGTAGCCTGCCAGCAGGATAACCCAAGTGTAATGACTGCAACAGTGAATACACTCAAATATCTTCATTTATGGTAGGTACACAACTGTACTTTTCTTGCCGTCTTGTGGCCAAGCCCCTTAGTGCATTTGGGTCAAGCCTACTAGGGATTGATGGCTCTCTCTAGTGCATGTTTCAGGAATGTTTATTGCAGACATTTGCACTGTAATAATTTAGTCTTCTGGTATAAACGTTTTTCCAAGCCCAAGCTTTAGATTTCTACTTGTAGAACATCCTTGGTGTTTTAGGATTCTGCCTTCATATTGAATGTCTGTTGTCAGATGAGCATTCTTATTCTTCCCCTTTTTTTGCTAGTGGGCTTTGGAAGTACTGCTCGATAATATTTCCAGCTGTTTACCAGCTTCATCAGGTGGTGTTCCCCGTGAGCTTTCTAAGTCTATAGTTTTTATATTGGTGTGCTCTCTCATAAGTCAGCTTTTTTATGGTCATTGGGTGTCCAGAATGGGAGCAGTGGGCCAGATGCACCCTTACACTCTGGCACAGGAATGCCACGTTGTACATAATGGGAAGAGCAGATGCTTGAGCTGTAAGAATTGCTGTGAGAGGTCTGTTAAAAAGTAGATGCCAGCTATCTACCCACTGTAGAGGTCCCCCTTGAAGATCAAGTGATACGGTAAGTATTCACATGTCTTCCGTTTCCTTTGTTGCATTTTGACTTTTCCCTTCAGGCCAATTAGAGGATGTTTGTCCCATCTGGGATTTTTGGTTGAAATATCCCTAAATGGTTTTGTTAGTCACTCTGTCTGCACATGCTCACTTAGTTATGTTGCATCTTTTAAGTACCTTGAGAAAGCTACTGGAGTGCAAAGTACTAAGCAGAGATGCTGTCCCCATACATTGTAGCATATTTTGAGATACTGCTTTCTGTTTTTTACAGGAATGTTTTGGCTGACTTTTTCTGTGGTTTTACGTGAGTATTGTTTCTGCTTTCTGTCTGCTTTACTACCTGAGTACAGATTTTGGAGTGACTTCTGGTGTACTTGCTTTGTCTGGTGCAGTAATTTAGCACTTGCATTTTAGCTGTGTTCACAGCTTAACACAGTTTCTGCAGTGACTTGATTTTTTGCAAGTAATTGGCTGGTGTACTTTTTAATTTACCACAAATTTCATAGATTACAGTGGGTCTTGTATTTTTACTCTTGCATTACTGCAGATTAAAGATGACAGCATGCACCTACTTTTTTATGATTGTCCTGATTTCCTTTTAAGATGCTACAGATGACTGTTAGAATCCTATCAGTCTCACTTTGAGGGGCCTTTTGTAGTGGTAACAGCTGGAATCTAATTACTTGAGAGCCTTTTCATGGAAAATCTTCCTTTACCTGGGATTATTTCCTATCTGTGTGTGTTGTGCAACCAACCTCCTGAAGGAGGAAGTTATTTAAGCCTGTGCAGCTATCCTGATGAACGTCTTTGTGTGTTGGAGGGGGAATGAGATAGGAGGGTGTGTTCAATCCCATACCCACAGCTTTTTCTAGTTGCTGAAACAGTTTGGATCTCATTTGTCATGATTTGATTAGAAACTGTTCATGTTTCAAGTTGAGGAGGCTTGAGCCTTCCAAATGCTCCTGCAGTGGCCCCCTCACAAAGTAGAAGGTGCACAGGATGTAACATTGTTGCCTGGGAAAGAGTATAATGCAAGAGTATGCATCAACATTTTAATCTGGCCATATACTGCAGCTGAAAGGAAAATTTCTGGGCCTGTCTAGGTGCCCGCATTTAAGGGTGGACATTACTGGGATTCATATGTGAGTTTATGGTTTTCCTGGGGTCAAATGACGGGTGAAATAATGGACAACAGGAAGCCAATGGTTGTGACAGTTTTAGAATCCACCATTTTAATGGTCTGTGAGCCCTCACTCGTGGTATTCTCTGCTCTGCCTCTAGAGAAGGGAGTCGGTCATTCTTCCACCTTTCAATCTTTGATGGCCATGAGAAAAAGAGATCAAGAGGAAAAGAAACAATGATGTCATCTGATCCTGGGAATAAGACCCAAGATCATGGGCATTTACTGGACATGTGTTTAAATGACCATTGAGTAACCTAGCCAAAGTAACCCAGAAGGAAGTAAAAGTATCAGCAACTGTATTAGCTACCCAGATCTAGAATCATCATACTCCATACCATGGGGTGAATTTATGATTACCCTTGCTGTAATCAAGACTAGTTGATGGCGAAGTTGAAAAAGTATATCACAACGTGCTCAGTTCTTTTTTTTTTTTTTTTCTGCCTGAAGTAATGGTCATTTTAATTCACCAGTTCATTGGATGGTCGATTCCTAGACCGTGCTCTTTCTCCTCGCACAATAGGCAAGTTGAAATTAGGGATTTAAACCCAGAACTTACAGGATGATTTTCATTAGTAGCACTTGGCCTTAATTCTGTGTGCTAAACTGCCCAAGATCAGGCACTGCCCATTCCATACTTGACCACCTGGCTTTCATTCATTTCACATGGAATTTGGACTTTGTGTCCTTGGAGAATGCCCCAGAGTTTGAACGGAGGTCCAGCAGTCTTTTCCCTTTGTCTCCCTGAAGACTTGGTAGGGAGGTTTGAGCAGGCTGCTTCAAGCCTTTTTTGTGTCTGTGGGGCCCTTGATCATGTCTGCTACATTGAGCATTTGGAAGTTTGCAGGATTTTGGGGGAGGATGATTGATTTGATAAAGAAGCACTCTGTCATTGAGCATTAGTACTGATGGGGAGCCCTGAACAGGCTTCCTATCTCTTTATACTGCTACCAATAAGCACCTCCCTTCAAGACTTTACTACTTTAGTCCCACACTGTGCTGTTGCATTTCTTTTGCTTGTGAGGTTGTAGAGTTGCTGGCTGGCCTCACAGGGTATTAATGCTAAGACATCTCTTTTGAGAAGTTTTTTTTTGGGAGGGGGTTAACGAATGCTGGGTCTGTGTCTCTGCAAAAGAAGTGGACAGTGATCCTTCTTCAGTAACGCTGCATTGGGTGATCTTAGTCTTAAGGAAGCCCTCCACTTTGACGTTGTACATGACTGCTTGTTCCTTTTCCTTCTCAGTCATTGTCTTGAAAAAATGAGAGGTAGAAGTGGATTATCCCCACCCTAGAGCCTTAAGCCACATACCTGTTAACCTCCTAAGTGCAAGAAATTTGGATAAAGCCAAAATAATGGATGGACAAAGGTACAAAATAGTGTCAAATTTTAAATCTTGCTCATATAAACTATGCATGCATTTTCTGAAAGATATGAACTCAAGCTCAAATGTATATCTTTATTTAGTGACTTCAAGCCTCAATTGCATGCCAGAAAATCATAAATTTTATGAGGAACAGACCAAAAATATGAGGAGTTGGTGCAGGTGTTTGGAGAGGTACATACCAAATGGGGCGTTATACTCAATTATTGGCCTAATGTGGGAGGAGTACAGAGAGGTAATAACCTCCTTTTTTCTGGATGCAGCCCGTTTACTTATAAGATGAACTAAGTAAAAGGCTTTTCTGACCACTGCTGCTACATGATGGTCGAATGTGAGATTGTTGTCAACCTGAGTACCCAGGTCTCTCACCACAGGTTGTGTGCTTAGGGGGTTGCCATTAATGTGGTAATCAGTAGGGGCAGTGTTTTTGTTGAATTGTATGATAATATTTTTTTGCTTTTAACTTAAGGCCATGACTTTGGCACTAGTCGTTTGTTGCTGTGAGACTCTCTTGCAGTATGTTAACATCATTTGGGGTGTCAATGACAGCAACCAACTAACAGTTATCCGCAAACTTGGTAAGCCACAGGCCTTTTGTCTTTGCCTGGACCTCCGAGAAGTAGATGCTAGACAGTAGGGGTCCCAGGACAGATCCCTGTGGAACGCCACTAGTGACAGTTTTGCTGTTAGAGGTGGAGATGCCTGTTTTGACTTTGTGGGCCCTATCGGTGAGCCAGTTGGCCACCCACCTGATGAGATAGGGATTTACGCCAAGTTGTGTTAGCTTTTCAGTGATGCCCGCAAAGGCCTTGGCCAAATCAATGAAGTTGTATTTACTGACTTTCCTTCATCCAGAGACTTGGTGACCATCTCAAAGAAGTCATCCAGGTTCAACAGGCAAGATTTGCCCTTGACGAATCTGAACTGGGTGGGGTCAAGTGCTTTGGAGATGCCTATGTCCTTGTTTATGAAATCGGTAATAATATGGCTTTACGGATCAGACTTGTCAAGCTAATGGGGCAGTAGTTTCCAGGGTCAGTAGTGACATCACCTTTGTGCAAGGGGATGATAATGGCAGTTCTCCACTCCACTCATTTTTTTTCAAATAGCCAAATTGTATCCATGAAGTCAGAGTTACTGTTTTGCTATTAAGTGTAAGTAGGGCCAGATGAAGTACCATAAAAGACTGAAAGGGTTATACAGATACACCTGATTGGTCCTAAGCCCTCCAGTGCTGCAAAATGAGCAAAAGAATCATCACTAGTTTCTTTGGGTGTATATAAGCATAAACAAAAGTAACTCTGACCAAATGTCTTTCAGTGAATCTTAGTGCTTTCATCTCACTTTTATTAGAGACTTCTTCAGATAGCTGTATTTTTGGATTTTTTTTACACTGGGTTTTGTTTTTGAGTTCTTTAGGTTTAGCCCTAGAAGCTAAACCGTTTTAAAACTTTCTTTTCTGTCTACTCTGTATAAGTGTGAATCAACAACCCAGAGAGAGTAACAGATTGAGCTCTCTGCTTTTACATTCAGTGCCATGCACAAATATTAAGCAAATCAATCATTTTTATTTATTCTGTGTTGACTGGGTTAGACCCACTAAGCTAGTAGCCTTTTTTCACTGGAGACCCTAGTTGGTATTTATATTACTAAGGAAAATTTGGCCAGGACATCAGGGAACTCTCTCTGCTTGTTGTTGCAAGTGGGGCCCATTTTGCCTGAGTACTTCCTATTAACAATCCCGGCACTGAGGCAGCCTGAAGAAACATGAAGTCAGATAGAGAGAGAAAGAGATAATGGAGTGGTGAGAGAAATGGAGGAGAAAGCAATATCGAGACCAGAGAATGCATGTAGGATTCAGAGGAGATGTTTCAGACAAGTCTGTTTGATGGAGATGCCTGCAAATGTTGGCTGTATAATTACAGCCCTCGAGTCTGGAGGGTTGCCGGATGATTAAAGAAATTTTGATGCAGAGGGAGCCAGAAAATTAAGGAGATTTGCCCCACATTATGAAAAATATACTAAAGGAGGATGCAGAGACCATCCTGAAGATTAGTGGTGAGATGGAAAAGAAAACAAATGCAGAAAAAGTAAAAGAAGGCAAAGAGGGAGTAGCAGAAAAGAAAAAGGCAGAAGAAAATGAAAAACAGAAGTATGTGGTAAGGATTCAAAGTAAAAAAAGACAAAGAAATTGAGAGATATGAAGTGTGGGACAATTTAATAGCTCCTGTGGGTGTAAAAGCACATGAGGTAAGAGCATTTATTTTTATTAACAAAAAGATATTTTATTACATTATAGGTGAGGCTGTTTTTTCAATTGAAAAATTTCTTGAATATGAAAAAAAGAAAGATTGTACTCCATGGAATCTTTGTGATAAAAGCATTTAACAGGCAAACAGTAAATAAGATTAATGTACAGTTTCAAACATGGAAAAAAAAAGATTGAAAAGAAGTACTGGAGATTGCAAAAGTTTATGGTAGTTAGGGGTTTATGGACTGGCGGATAGGATTGTAATATTGTGTTAAAAATAAAGAGAAAAAAAAGTGTGTACCAAACACGATAACTGTTGAGGGGAATAGGGGTGTCATAAAATACTGTGGACAATCCAAAACATTTTTGTGGAAAAGGACATTTGTTAAGTAACTGTGATAAAAGAAAATGATATTTTGTGGGGGTGAAAGGAACATGATGTAAAAATGTGAATTGAAATGTTATAAATATAACCGAATTGGACATTTATGGCTGGATTGTAAAAATGAAAGTAAGAGTAGGGAACAGGAAAAAGTAAAGAAATTTTAGTAGTAGTAGAAAGAGATGAAAAATTAGGTGAGAAAAAAATAAGAGGACACACAAGGCTCTGAAATAAGTAACGAAGAGGACATAAATTGGGAAATAGTAAAAAAAAAAATCTGTTAAAAGTATAAAAGACAGAAAAAGATAATTTACAGGGACAAGTACAAAAGATCTGAAGAGAAAAGAAATGGATGAAAAAGTACATTGACAGCTAATAGTGTTTGGTATAGTAGTTAAGGTGTTTAGACACAAGGTACAGTGTTTGATTCCCACTTTTGGGAGAGAAATTGGCTAGGCTTAGAATGCTCATTAAGGCAGCTAACCTAGTAATTGGCTGTGAACTTATGGCACCATGAATCTAAGGAAAAGGAACATTTTAGAGCGTTTTCTGTAAATGTGAATAGTGTTAAGAATATAGTAAGAATAACAGGGATTTGGAGTGGTGTAATACATATGATGTAGATGTAATATTAGAAGACATAAGATTTTTAACAAATGAAAAAAGGTTGCAAACCAAAACTATGGGGAAGAAAGATAATCTGAAATATGGGAAATGAGAGATGCTCTGGAGTAGCTGCATTCTGTAGAAATACAGTAAAGATATTAGCTCTAACTTTAGCAAAAGTGTGAAGCTTAACCATTGTATAGTTAAAATGGAAAGAACAAATATATAGAATTATAAAATTAGAGGCTTATACTAATTCTGAAGAAATGAAAAGCTTATTTCATCAGATTTTAGACTGTGATAAATATGAATTGTAACAAGACTCTTCATTGTGATTTAAGAGGCATATGTAAAAAGAAAGGAAATGATATAAAAAATGTTAGTTATAAGATATGGCAAGTTAAAACTTTGGAATAAAAAGTCATGGACTTACAAAAGGGGTATGTGTAGAACTGAAATAGACTATTCTATAGTATCAGACGATTTAGTTACAGAAGAAGGAGAGAGAGTTGAAATGATTTTCTGATCACGTACTATGGCTAGGTATAAAAGACTACAAGGAATATATAAAACTAGGCAAAGAAAAAGGATAAATGAGAAAGGAAAGAGATTAGTAGTACAGTTATGGAAAGATCATGTTACTATAAAAACATTTTATAAAAATTGTTCTTAATGTTGGATGATATTTAAGGAAAAAGTAGAAAATATTTTTGCAGTGCCAATATGATGCGAGAAAAAGTAGAAAAAATATGAAAGAACATATAATGATGCATTGAAAAATTTAGAACATAATGGTAGTACTTTGTTAAAGAAAAAATATGAAAGAAATAAGTACAAGAACTGTTACATAAGCAAAGATGTTTTTTTACAAGGAAAAAGAAGTGTCAAGTTACTTAAGCAGATTAGTAAAGGAATATGGTAGTGCAGCGATAGAAAAAAATGTAAAAGGAGAAATAAAAACTCAAGAAAATATTAATAGTGTAGTACAAGATGTACAAGAAATGTTTAAAGAAAAAAGAAGGTAATAAAAACATGGGAAGTAAAAAAAAAAAAAAAAAATTTAAAAATTAAAAAAAGAATGAGTTGGAAAAGGAGATTTCTTTATATGAGATAAAGTATTAAGACACATAAATATATTGGCTACAGGAGCAGATGGAATGTATAAAAATTTAAGGGATTGGCAAAAAAAAATATTTTTAGAGAGTTTGAATGAATGGTTGATTCTTTATACATAAAACCTTCATTTATGTAGTGGAATATGTAAATTCATATTGAAGAAGGATAGAAGGCATAACAATGGAGACAATAGTATTGAATAATAATGATTGTCAGATCTTTTTGAAAACAATACAAAAGAGATTTGAAACTAAAATGGAAAATATTTTGGAAGGCAGTATGTGTAGTATAAAGTGGAAGGATTGTTAAGAATTATTAATGATAATTAGAGAAATGATGGATGATAAAAAATCATGATAGGAGACCTTATTAAGGCATTTGACACAATTGGACATGAAATCTTATGGGTAATAATGAAGGAGTATAAGTGAGAAAGTTAGGAAATTACATAAGTCAGTGTATAGTAATGTTGTTGTTATTGTGTCTTTCGGCTTTTCCCGGTTAGGGGTCGCCACAGCGGAACTCCGGTCCGCTAATGATTGGTAGTTGATTTTTATGTGCCGAGTTACCAGCCCTGACGCACAACCTTCAACGAAGGTATGCCCATTCACGCATGTCTCCACGCAGAAGAAGCTCTAGCTGAGAAATGAACCGGACAGCGTCTTACTGTGAGGCGACAACGCTACCACAGCACCACTACCGCGGGTTAAGTCAGTAAAAATACTTGTAAACGGCTGGTTAAGCTAAGCAGTGCATATGGTGTGTGTAAAACAGGGATGCCCAATGAGTTGTGTACTCTTTACATTAATTGTGAATGTGATAGTATGTGAAGTAAATTACAAAATGAAGGAGGTGGGGAATACGACACCTCAAGGGTTAAGAAATTGCATTTCTGTTAACATATGCAGATGACATTATAGTAATTGCAAAAAAACAAAATTAGTTTAAAAAGAAGTAATAACTTACACAAAGAATGTGGTGAGGGGATAGTGATATCTTCAAATAGAAAAGTAAAGGTTTAGGTGATACAGTAAAGAGAGTGGGTATATATTTTACCATGAATGAAATTTATGTGTTGGGTATACAGTTTTGGGAATAAAGGTGCAAGTAGAATTCAGTGGGAAAAACAGTAGAAGACTTAAAGCAAACACGTCTTTTCTGATGAACCTATAAATTGTGATTCAGAAAAAAACAGTTTGATAAATTCAGTACTGATGGGAAAAATAACATATTTAGCAAGTATATCCAAGTTGCCAACAGTGTCTGAAAAATAATTATTGTACATATTTTTTTCATCTATGTGGGTTTCCAGATTAAACCCAGTAAAAAGGAAGGAGGTTTAGGGTTAAATAACACAGTAGTATATGCTGCTTCATTAAATTTGTGCAAAGTGTTAAAGTGGATAAATGAAAGAGATGAGAGATTGGTAGTAAAATTGTATAAATATAAGTATGATACATTTTGGAGTATGGTAAGAAAGAATAAAAGATAAAAAAGTGTGTTTACGAAGAAATAAAATGTTACCAAGGAAAAATATTTTTTATGGACAATAAAAATTGATATAGGGAAAGAGAAAGAAAATGGTATAAGAATGTAATGATAAAACATTACTTTGTAAAACCTTGGGAAAATCTCGACAGATAAAAAAAAATAAAGCTATAAAAATAAGAATCAAATGGCATAGTCATATAATCAAAGTATAACATCAGGATTTTTGTGGAGACTGGTAATAGATGAATTACCAGTAAGCGAAAATATGCAATATAAAAAGAAAAGTGATAGAATATGTTTATGTTGTCAAGAAGAAACTGTTGGAACATTTGTCTTTCAGATGTAAAAGAGTAAAAAAGTTGTGTGTAAAACTATGTAAAGAACATTTTTTTAAGATTTAAAAGTGGATCAAATAAACATGGATAGGATCAAATATGGATATAAGAATGAAAGAAAATAATAGTTAAAAAGTCATTTTATGTCATATGAGTTATATGGAATGAAAGAATAAATGGAATTATGATTAATGATAAATGGATTTTAGAAACAGTATTAAATAAAATCAGATGGTGGTTATGGAAAAAGGAGTGGAGGTCTAATAGGAATGAAAATTTAGTATGATTTTAAAAAAAATTATAAATGCGTGCAACTATTTGTAACTCTTATATATTTGTACATTTGTAAATCTGGAGTAAATAAGTTTTGTGTTTATATATAAAGAAAGGGCCCACTACTCTTTTCAATATGTTTCATGGGATCTTTTACAGCCACGTGAGCTCCCATCAACTCAAGCAGATGACCTAGGGTGGGAGTAAGCTTACTGCAGTAAAGAGGTTGTGCCAGTGACACTACTTAAAGAATAAACCTTGGTTCAGCAGGTTTATGAAAAAATGCTTTTAAAATTACACCCAGTATAGAAGGAAATGAGGGTGGATAATTAACTTACACCTAGATTCAGAGTAGCAAGCAAACCATAATGCAGGTGTGTACTGTGTAAATAATTCATGCCCAGGGGTTTGCTGAGGCCCAATGTTGCAGGCAGAGAGGGCCTCTAGCTTCCCCTGGAAGGACATTATTTATACAGTAAAACACACTCTGGAGGTCATTATTGTACTTGGAGAATGGGTTGTCTGTAAAATTGTAAATATCCATTTTATTTGTTCCTCAACTGTTGGGTCTCTGATCCGACCTCAGTCTGACTTGGCTGCATTTACTAGGCTCTCAGATCCAACTCTTGAGCTCCTCCCTCTACCCATAATGCCCCTGTCAATCTTGTATACCTTTCCCATGCTGCTGAGGACTCCTCACTGGCGGCAGGTTCAGGCATAGCTGTTAGGAGACATGCCTGGATGCGCTTGTGCAACTCGGTGCTCCCTTTGATGGATCATCTTTGTTTGGCCCTACTGTTAATGCTTTCCTGGAGTGAACAGCATGGAAAGACCTTGTCTGCCATAGGGATAAGCTTTTCTACTTCTCAGCAATCCTTTTCTAGTAATCAACAAGGAGGTAAGAAACTGTGGTTCCAGAAGTCCCAAGGTCATTTCCAGGATTCATGTGGATATGTCTTCCCTCAGAGGCAGATGGAGGGAATGCTAATGGAAGACGCCATCCTTGCAGCAGGGAATGCCAGCAGAAACAGGGTTTTCGAGATTCTTATTTGGGTAAGCCCTTTCACTGCTCCTTAAAGGTTGCCTGATTGCTTACCTCAGGAGGCAGTTGGGGGGGGGGGTCCTTGTCTCTGCACCTAGACACCTGAGCACCATTAACAAAAGATTCCTGGGTGCTCAAAATCATACCCAGGGTTATTTCATACCATTTTCTCGGAGACCCTCAACCAAACGCAAAAGGCTGCCCAATGTTCCACACAATCAGAGGGACACAGCAGTTCAAGAAATTCAAAAGCTGGTAGACAGAAGAGTCATCCGGGAAGTCCCACCAGGTCAGAAAGGATCTGGGACTTGCTCAAGATTTATTTTTTAGTGCCAAAGAAAACAGGGGACCTGAGACCAATTCTGGACCCAAGCAAACTGAATTAATTTGTAAATAAGTCTAAGTTCTGAACGGTCGTGGTTCAGTCCATTCTACTGTTTCTATGCAAGGACAATTGGATGTTCTCCTCTGATCTTCAGAATAAGTACTGTTACAACAGATGATCCCAAAGATGTCTGCGCTATTGGTTGGGGGCCAGTCACTACCAGTTCACAGCCCTGCCCTTTGATCTCACTACAGACCCCAGGGTTTTTACCAAATGTATGGCAGCAGTAGTAGCAACTCACTTGAGACTGCTAGAATTCTGAGTGTTTTCATACCTAGATGACTGGCTCCTTACTGCCCCAATCAAGCATCTTCTATAGAAATCCATGGGCTACCTGCTCCAGTTATGTCAATCTGTAGCCATCTCAGTCAACATCTGCAAGTCTCCTCTTCAACCTGTCTAGAGCCTGGAATTCATAGGTGCTCAGTTCAACACAAAGTTAGCTTCTCTTCCACCTCCTAGATTATGGAACATAAAGTGACAAGTGTAGCAAATTATTGCACATCCTTTTCCCATAGCCAGACTTGTTCTGCAGGCCTTAGGGTCAATGACAGCAGCCATAAACATACTTACTATGGCCCATTTTTATATGAGCATTCTTCAATAGGACTCTAGCTGTTCAATAGGTTGCTGTCTTGTACTTTTTCCCCAGTAGAGATGGTAACCACGGACTGCTCACATCTGGGGTGGTGGAGCATTTTTTGAGATGGACGGTCCAAGGCATGTGTTCCCCACAAGAAACCAATTCACACATCAATGTTTTAGAGATGACAGTGGTCCTCCTAGCATTGCAGGCCTTCTAGAGCTCACTTCCTCTTGAGATTATTGTGATTCAAACTGACATATCTGTGGCTTGGTACATCAACAAATGACCTGATCTTATCCCCTTTGTCGAGAGGCAATGAAAAGTGTACCAGTGGGCAGTTTCATCCAACTACTTTCTTATGGCAGTGCACTTATCGGGGAAATCCAATGTGCTAGCAGGCAAACTCAGTAAGTCCATTCTAATATTTATTGAGTAGTCTTTCAATCGGTCAGTGGTGGTGAAGATTTCCTGTCTGGGTCAACCTTGCTGCAGTCTGTTTGCATCTCCCAACAAGAATAAGTGCATCAAGTTCTTTGCTCTAATCTCCCCTCTGGAGGAGTCAACAAGAGATGCTGTAGTCTATGTTTGGCCCACCAGCGTCCTTTATGCTTATCTCATGATACCGCTTATTCACAAATTCTTACAGAAGGCACTATGATTGGAGAGCATGGTTATCCTCATTGTCCCTTTTTGGCCTTGTCAAGTGTGGTTCCTCTTCCTTTGATCTCACCTTTGCTGTCTACCTTGGATACTGGACACCAGCCCATACCTTCTCTCTTCCCTTGGGGATGGATCATCTGGGCATTGCAGGCCACAATTTGACCACATAGTTTCTCCAGTTCCACTGATAGATAGCCCAGGCATTCTTCCCCATTCTGACAGATACTCCTGTCTTCCTACAAGGCCTCTACTAGGAAAATCTAGTTAAGTAAGTGGAAAAGATTCAACATTTGGGCTGTACAGAGAGAATTGAATCCCTTCACTGCTTCTACTTCTGCTGTCCTAGAGTTTTTTGCATCAATTTTTCAAGAAAAAGCTAGTTTTTCTACTAGCAAAGTACAATTGGAAGCCATATCTAATTTACATTCAGATGAAAATGCTTCCTCATTAGCTTTTTCAAAATTGTGCAAGGCATTTTGCAAAGATGCTTTCTTGCTTAGACCCCACTCCTCCCTGGAATTTAGCAGTCTTTCTGCAAGACTTAACTCTGAAACTATTTGAACCATCTTTTAAATCGGTTTAAAATTTTTGTCTTGGAAAACTTCCTTTCTGGTGGTCATAATGTTTGTGAGATGAGTTTCTGAATTCCAGGCTCTCCCTTCCAAATCTCTTTATCTCATTTTTCACACAAACAGAGTTACCTTATGGACCGACCCATCCTTTTTGTCTTCAGTAGCGTCTGAAACAAATCTTAATCAAGCCATTAATTTGATTGTTTTCTTTCCCAACTTTGCTAACAAAGGAGACAACTACATGCTCCAACTTTTGGATGTACAAAGGCAACTACATTTTTATTTCCATAAAATCAGAGTGATTGTTTGTCTCTTTCTCTCCAAACAAATTGGGTAAAATAGTTTCTGAAGTTACCTTAGCCAGATGGCTTACAGACTGCATATCCTTTGTTTACAGTCAACACGGTTTGACCTTACCCAGACCCCCTAAAGCACACACCACAAGGTCTATGGTTACATTATCTGCCTTTTGGTCTAGAACTTCCATTGATGGCATCTGTGCAGCAGCTACCTGGTCTAATGCCCATATCTTTATTGCTCATTAAAGTTTGGATTTGACTTCCAGGAGCAGGGCTGCCTTTGGTTCTCAGTACTCAGGAATGTCTTTCCATGAGGGCCACCCAAGGTCCCTGTAACTGGGGCCTCTTTCCCACCATTTGACGAAGAATGAAAATGGCAACATCAGATCTTATATTTTGGCTGTAAAATACTACAGCAAGTTTGAAACAAACTATTTTATGTCAAAAATATAAAACAAATAATTATTGTAATAACTTTAATTTTTTACTTTTTTTATTAATTATTTTTTAATATTTTTGATGTAAAATAGTTTCTTTCAAACTTGCTATAGTATTTTACAACTAAAATATAAGACCTGATGATGTCCATTTTCATTCTTCCTCAACTGTTGGGTTTGGATCTGACCCTCTGATCCAGCTCAGCTGCTTCTTCCAGATCGTAAGATTCTTGAATGGTCGAGCTCATTCCTTTTACCCGTAATGCCACACCAACCTGACATACCTCTGATCTCGTTTGCTTCCATAGCAAACAGATATGGATTAAGAGCTCTCAAGCAATAGGCTTTGTTTTACTCAATTTGTCTTGTGAGTTTGGTTTCCTTTTTCATCTTAGTTGTAATTATATTCCTTTTTTTGTACTACATCCCTGGTTACCCTTTATTAGATTAACCTAAGTTTTCTACTCTTAACAGCACTTTAGTATGCCTTTTTTTCCCTTGTACTCTGAGTACCTATAAATTCAATAGTTGGTAGTCTTACTTCCCTCCCTGTACTGCATAGTACTCTCAAATACCAACATTGCTAGTCCTTTTCTTAGGAATTTTTTTTAATCAATCTTTTTCTCTTCTGTTATACTTTCATTGTGCTGTTGTTGCTTGTTTTTTCTTACAAAATGTCAGATAAGCCCTCCAGCTTTAAAAAAAAAAGCTTTTCCTGTGTGCACAAGATTCTTAACTCTGGCATCCACAGGAATTGTATGTACTGTTTAGGTCCGACGCATCTAGTGTGACATTTGTGCAGGCTTTAATTGATAGGAAGAATAAGCTTCCTAAGTCTTTTTTCCCTCTAAATCCTCTACTTTGGTCATTGGTGAAACTCCTTAAAAAAAAAAAAAAGGGTGACTCTCTTTCTAAGGACAAAGAGACTTGTAAAAGGTCTCCTGATCGTCCTTCCACCTCCATCATTACTCTGTCTCCTTCATTGGAGCCACCTGCAAAGTTGTTGTCTGATCCAACCCCTTTGGATCAGAAGCTTCCAATGGAGGAATATCCTTGGATCCACAGCCTGTCTCTGGCTTTGGAGCGTGTCTCTTCTAGGTTGCCATCTCCTTTTCTCGAACAGTTGCCCAGAAGGCATTCTAGGCCCTCATCAACATATTCTTCTGTCTGGTCTTCCAGGAGCCTGAGGCATGTGTGGATAGAATGATGAGGAAGTTCCTTCGGATGCAGATTCAAATGGGAGTTCTTTCGACATTGGGCCTTGAGAGCCTCCATCCAGCCACATCACAATTGCTTTCTCCTTCTCTGATCCATCCTTCAGTTTCAGGACCGTCGGATCCAAAACCCCTGGGGATGTCTTCCTCTGTTCCAAAGATCATTGCATTTTCGACTGCAGTGGTTTCTCTGAGTCTACTGGCACCGAGTACTTCAGAGCCAGAAGACTGTTTGACCCAAAGTGTTGTTGCTGGCTCCGGGGTGTTGGAGTCTACTTCAAAGCTGTCAGAGCCGTCTCTTCCCCTTGGAGCCTCAGCGTTGGATAGCTCTGTTCCTACTCCCTCCTCAGGTGGGGTGCCTTTGGGACAATGGGATCAGATGATCCAAGAGGGGCCATTGTCAGATCCTTCAGTTTCTTCTTTCCCTACGTGCTCTGCTTTCAAGGTAGTGGAGAGAGTTTTCTCTAGGTGTAGAGAAAAGATGATCTTGTTCTCTTCAGATCAGACCCCCTTGTTCCACTCTGTTTTGCATCCTGAGCCTCATTCTTTCCTTCCATTGGGACAGCCAGTCCTAGCTAATCTCCAGTCCACACATCAGGGTATTATCTCTTCTGATACCTCTCTGGAGAATCCCACTGAGGAGGTCCTTTGGAAGAGAACATTTGCAAGAAGAGGCATTTAGACTCCCTAAAAGAGTCCGTCACTGAAAACTTTGATTTTTATGAGGGGGACAGTCTCTCAGATCTCCACCTGATGATGTCTCCTTTGGAGATGTCTTAGAACTCCTTAAACAAAGAGGTGGTTGGTCTCTTGCTAATCCTTCCCAAGAGGAACCAATATTACTGAAGGTTTTTGAGTCTGGCCCCTCTACCTCCTGGGTGACTCCCCCCTATGAGCTTGTAGATCTAGTCTCTTGACAGATGTGGAAGGCACCAGACACCATTGAGCCTATTTCCAAGAGGCCAGACAAAATCCTTGCACATCCAAAAGACTGTCTACATTGGAATAAAGGAGTACCGATTGATGCCATGGTTGTTGCAGCCACCGTAAAGGAACTAGCGGAACAGAGTTTTCTGTCCACCCACTTAACAAGGGAGTCTAGGGTTCTAGACAGGTTTGGGAAGCATGTTTGTGTATCAGCAACCTTTGCTTGAAGGTCACTGAATTATTTGGCACATTTTACCAGACTTCAAAGAGATTTGATCAAGGAGCTTTCCAAATTTTTTTCATGTCCATGTCCTCAGAGGAAGGGGAATACCATTTCCTCTCAGCTAGCTACCCTTCAGTTGCTATCTAATTCGTCCATAAGGTTAATATCTCATGCTTTGGAAGGTACCTCATGGACAGTGGGTTTAGGCATTGCCATTAGGAAACATGCCTGGATGTGCTTGTGTAATTCTGTGGAACCATTTAAATCTTCCCTCATCAATGCGACTTTTGACGAAACCTCACTCTTTGGCCCCAAGTTGAAAGAAGTACACCCAGGTACGAACATGAAGGGATGACCCTCTGAGTTCTGGGTGTACGTTTTTCTACTCCAGAATGGTCATTTTCTAGGAACCAACGAGGTGATAGAATGATGTGGTTCAGGAAATCCCAGGGTTACTTTCAGGGATCATGTGGAGATGGCTATCCCAGGGACAGAGGGAAGAACTCTTTTTGGAAGATCCTATCCCTCAGGCAGAGATAGTCCACATATCCAGGGATCTTGAGATTCTTTCTTCGACAGAGCCTATCAGTGCTTCTGAATGGAGGCCCAACTACACATCTCTGGAGGCAGTCAGGAGTTGTCTAGCGCGGGACCAGAGAACCTGGCTTGATATCACAAAAGATTTATAGTATACCATTTTCCCATCCCCTCCAGCAGTTCCAAAGAAGATCCCCGATGTTCCACCCAGCCAGAGGGAGGCAGCTTCTCTAGAGATAAACAAGGTGCTAGAAAAACATCATTCAAGAAGTCCCCCCAAGACCAGAAAGGATCCAGAACTTATTCAACATTTTCATTTTTTGTTGCCAAAAAAAGACAGGGGACGTGAGACCAATTTTGGATCTCAACAGACAAAATTAGTATGTTCAGTATACAAAGTTCTGGATGGACATAGTTAAGTCCATTCTGTCATATCTGCAGAAGGACGACTGGATGTGCTCACTAGATCTTCAGCATTGATACTATTGCTTTAAATGAGCAGGTGCTCCAGAAGATACCTACACTTCATGTGGGAGCTAGTCATTACCATTTCACAGCACTGCCCTTTGGTCTCACCACAGCCCCATGGTATTCATCAACTAATGGTTAAGGTGTTTGCCTTACAAACACAGGGTGCAGGGTTTGAGTCTATGTTGTCATGGCTTAGTGGTTCTGTACTTTGATTTTGATGCAAAGGGTCCTGGGTTCGAACCTTGTCATTCTTTGGGTTGGGAGGGTGACCTAATGGTTAAGGTATTTGCCTTACAAACACAAGGTACATGGTTTGATTCTCACAAGGGATAATTGGCTAGGCTTTAAATATGGCTTGCAAGGGCAGTTAGCCTAGTACTAATCTATGAACCTAATCTAAGTGCATGGCAGTCATAGCAGTTCACTTGAGAATGCTGAGATTCCAAGTATTTCCTTATCTAAATGACTGCTCCAACCAGACATTAACTAATTCAAGGAAGGGAATACTTGCTCCAGTTGTCGGTCAATTCTCAACTCATACCGACTCAGAGTTTGGAATTAATTGGAGCTCATCTTAATGCAGTCAATAGGTTTTCTTCCTCAATCTTGAATAAAACATTTTTTATTTTCATTTTACAACATCTGTTCACTTTTTACATTGCTGGTCTGTGGGGGCATGTGTTGTGTAGTGTGGTTATTCACATTTCCAATTATCAAGAAGATAATTCAGAATTCTTCCCTTCCGGCATGGCTGGTACTTCAAGCCTTGGGATCCATGGCAGCAGCTATCACCCTTGTACCACTTGCCAGTTTCCATGTAAGAATTCTTCAAGGGACACTTGCCAGTCAATATCTTTTCTCCAGGACCCATTATCCATGCTAGTTAAGATTACTCAAGCATGCAAGAATTGCCTTCTGTGATGGATCCATTCAAGTCAACTCCACAAAGGCCATCTTTTTGATCTCCCTCAACCCAAGGCCACAGTGACCGTGGATGCTTGTCTGTTTGGGTTGGGCATTTCTTAGGAAGGACAGTCCAAGGCACATGGTCTCCCAAAGAGGCCAATATGCATATCAATGTCCTGGAGATGAGAGCTGTCCTCCTAGTGTTGCAGGCCTTTCAAGACCCTCTCCCATGGGACTGTTGCGATCCAGACGGACAATATGTCAGTAGTATGGTACATCAGAAAACGGGAAAAGCAGAATTTATCCTTTTTTTCAAGAAGCCATGAGAGTATGGCAAAAAGCGATCTCTTCCAGGCACATTCTGATTGCAATGCACATCTTGGGGAAATCCAGTCTGATTGCAAACAAGTTAAGCAGGTTCTTTTTGATGCCTTATGAATGGTCTATAAATGGCAACAAGACTGAGAGAATATTCCATCAGTGGGGCCAACCATGCTGCGATCTATTTTCCTCTCCCCTCAGCAACAAATGCAGCAGGTTCTTTGCCCTTTGCCTTAATTCTCCCTACCAGAAGAGTCTCTTAGAGATGCTCTACTTCATCTCTACTTCATGCTTGGCCCCTGGTCTCTATTATGCCTATCCTCTTGTCAGATTTCGTTTCCCTTCCTCTGGCCTCATCTTTTACATATACCATGGATTTAGGATCCAACTCCAAACCTCCTGTCTCAACCGACAGGCATGACTCACCCAGACTTAACAGGCCTCAAGTTGACCTCATGGTTTTTCCAGTTCCATTGATTGCTATACAACCCAGGCACTTCTCCCCCGTTATCATATTTACAGATGATCTTCGTGTTTCACTGTTGCAGTCATTACATTCGGGTAATCTGCTGGCAGGTTGCCCTCAGTCGGCCTGATTAACAAAGTCTTGGGTCCTGCGTCGGTTGCTGTCCCTTCTTCCATGATGTCAGGTCGTCAGGGTTATAAAACATGCAGCCGATGCCATTACATCTGTCTTTCTTGCCGCGCGGTGCCCGAAACAGTTCGCAAGTGCCAGTCGGCCGACTCTGAAATTTTCGTTTTAGAGTTTCAGAACCGAAGTCTTCAACTAAAGCTAAGTATCCCATTGGGGAAACATTTTCTTGCTCCTTACCGATGTCAGTGAAAGTTAATAATTGTATTACTTGTGGGAAGCAAATACCTCATAAGGATTTTCATTTGTACTGTATTCCTTGCCTAGGCCCTGACCACAATGTGCCTTGCTGTCGGTTTTGTGCTAAATTTAATCAACGCACTAATAAACGTCGGTATATTATTGCTTCTAAATATTTTGGCTCGAGATTTAACTATCCAGAAATGTCGTTGGTTAACAATCCAACTACCGGAATACCTAAAAAACGCAAAGAATAAGACAGAGACAGACCGTCGAGGTCCAAAACTGACAACTAAGCTTTTCCTAAGCCATTCGCCGGTACTCAGTGAGGCGCTTTTGCAGCCCCTGATACTTTGATTCGCAGGCCTCTACTGAGACCCATTCAGTCTCCGGTATGCCACGTGATACTTTTAAGTATTGAACCCGCAGATGTTTCTACCTTAGATGGGTCCGGAGCCGCTGTGCAGGCACCGGCTTCTGAGGGTGTTTTCAGGCCTAAAGATTTGTATATTAAACCGACTCCATCTTTAAAACTTAAGGCCAAAATCTACTTCTATGTCTAAAAAAACTGACGCTTGGGTCACATGTGCAGGCCCCAATGCCTAAAAAGCAAATGATCAAAATGGCTGAGGATTTAATTACCTTGTTCAGGGGTGCCTAGGCCTCTTCAGATCATGTTTCTATTTCTTCTGATTCCTCTTCTGATCAGGAATTATTTATTCCCACTTATGAGGACTCTGATGCAGACGATTCCATCCCTTCTGCTTCTCTTATGGATTTTTCTTTTGGAGAAACTTTGCATTCCTTAAGGGAACACTTTCACTGGGAGAGTCAGGATTTCTCAGAATCTAAAAAGAGACTTAGGGATTTCCTTCTTCCTCAGAACAGGCCTTTGGCTATACCTCCTGTTATAGACATTATTGATGATGTTTTCTCAGAATCCAGTGTGACTCCTGACTCCCTACCTCAGGCTCCTAGTAAGCCAGACAGATATTACAGGGTTCCTGACTCCCACAAATTCCTCTTCAAAAACCGTACTGCGGACCCTGAAACCATTTCTCAGGGTCCCAAGGGTGTTAAGGCTTCTACTGCTAAAAATCCTACCCCTTCTGATAGAGATTCAAGGGCGCTGGATAGATGGGGTAAGAAGGTTTACACATCTGCAGCCTTGGCAATCAGGGCTTTAAACTGTCAGTTTCATATGCTTAAATATCAACAGCATGTCATGGGCTTACTTAAACAGAAAATTATGTTGATTTCTAACTGTGTGGAAAATAGAGTTGCAGGATTTATTGCATTCAGCTGAACAAGTTGGAAAACATACTTTGCAATGTGGTTTTGATTCCTTGGAGGCCTGTTGCAGGGCTGCTATAACTGGATCTGTGATAAGAAGGCATGCTTGGCTTAAGGAGCAAAATCTACCTGACCATGTTAAAGCAAAATTGTTGGATGCTCCTTTCCAACAGGACAGTCTATTTGGTAATAAAGCAGAAGAAGTTTTGAAAAGGTAGAAGATAAAGCTAAATCTATGCAAACTGTAAAAGATTTCCTACAAGTGCAGCCACCCAGGTTCAGTAGGCACTGGCCTACTAAGAACTGGTTCTTTCCAGTACCCACCAGAGCCGCTCAGGTCAAACCCAGACATTCCAAAGGTCCAGGTTTCAGTCACAAGGAAATTATAGAGCAAAGCAATGGGGTGTCTCCACCTCCAAATCTGGAAGTACAAGGCACCTTCTTACAGTAAACAGTCTCAATGACTTTCCACTGCAATCACCAAGCACTTATCTTTTGGCTGCCCCTTTGGGGGGAAAACTGGCACTTCATGCACAAAACTGGCAACTGATTACCCAGGACAAGTGGGTTTTAAATATAGTATCCCAGGGATACACATTTCATTTCCAAACATTGCCAATCCCAAACGAATGGCCAGATCGGCCTCCAAATCAGTGGGCAGAGGCCCAGAAACAAGTTATGTCTCTCATGAATATGGGGGCTATTCAACCAGTACCAGAAAAGGAAAAGGGACACAGTTTTTATTCAAGACTTTTCCTGGTACCCAGGAAAAACCAAATCATGGTGTCCAATTCTGGACTTTTCCATTCTAAATACATTTCTGGACATTCCAAAATTCAAGATGCTGACTCTACAACAGTTACTACCTATGAAGGCAAGGATGAGTGGTTGGTAACTCTAGACTTAAAAGAGGCTTACCTGCATATCCCAGTCAGGGAATCTTACAGAAGATACCTCCGCTTCAAAGCAGTCTATTTGCATTACCAGTTCTCTGCACTGCCCTTTGGTTTCTCTACTGCACCCACGGTATTCACAAAGTGCCTGGCACCAGTAAATGCATTTTGCAGGCAAAGAAATATTCAAAAGTATCCATACCTGGACGATTGTCTAATTCAGGCAGAAAACAAGGACACTCTTCTAAAACATCTGGCGTTTGTAAAAAGACTTCTAACTTGTCTAGGGTACACCATAAACGAAAAGAAATCACAACTGGTACCCTCTCAAATAATTACATTCCTGGGTGCAAGCTTGAATACAACTGCCCAGATGACTTACCTTATGCCAGAAAAACAAATTCAATTGATGACTTACTTCAAACAGGTGGCCACATAAACCCAGCTATCTGCAAGACAAATTCTGCAGGCCTTGGGCTTCATGGCCTCCTGCATTCTAATAATTCCATATGCAAGACTGCATATGAGGAAACTTCAATGGTACCTAAAAAGCTTATGGAGTCTAACATTATCACAGCCTGGAAACAATGATTCCTATTATTCCTTGTCTGCAGCTAGAGTTCCTATGGTGGGCAAAGGCCTGCCACCAAAACAAGGGACTGTCCTTCATTCCACCCCCTGCCGCCCAAACCCTGACTACAGACGCATCAGATTATGCTTGGGGGGGCGCATCTGGCAGGGAGATGCATTCAGGGCCAATGGAGCTCAAATCAAATGCACCTACATATCAACCAGAAAGAGATGCTAGCTGTACGGAATGCTCTCACAGCCTTCAAGGACTGCCTTCATCCAGGACAACTACTGATAAAGACTGACAACACCACAGTCATGTGGTACATAAGCAGGGGGCTACCCATTCCTATGCCCTTTGCAGACTAGCCATGGCATTGTGGAACACTGCCTTGACTTATCAAATACATCTACAAGCTCAATTCTTGCCAGGAAAGCAAAATACTCTGGCAGACGAACTAAGCAGAAATCTTATGGACCCACACGAACGGAAACTGGATTCACAAATTTTCAGCATGTTGACACGCAAATGGGGAGCCCAGACATAGAGCTTTTTGCCTCACTCCAAAAACTATCAGTTGGACAAATTCTGCACAAGAATTCATCATAAAAAAGCTTGGAAAGTGGATGCTCTATCCTTCATCTGGAAAAAAACCTATCAGTCTATTCCTTTCCCCCTCTGCCTCTGCTCTCCAAGGTCTTACAAAAAGTTAGACAGGAAAAAACAAAAATGATTCTGATTGCTCAAGACTGGCCTCGCCAACACTGGTATCTGCTCCTACGCAATATGTCGCACCTTCCTCCGTGGTAAATGCCTCAGACACCTTACCTACTGTCTCAGCAGAACTATCAAATTCTGCACACTCAACTCCAAGCTCTGAATCTTGCAGCATGGCTAATCAACTAATTTCCCCAGTTACATCTCTCAGCAAACCTGTGATGGATGTCATCTTGGAGGCTAGAAGGCCTAGTACTAGAAAATCTTATGCTGACAAATGGAAAGGATTCTGTGCCTGGAACCAAGCACAAGGAATAAGCACACCAATGCCCAGTATTCCTCAGATTCTGCAATACTTAACTGAGATGCTTCACAAGGGCCTATCTTTTTCTTCCATAAAAATCCATGCCTCTGCCATTTCAGCACAGAGCCTCCCCTCTTTTCTCATCCTCTGCTAAAGCAGTACTTCAGAGGGGCCAGAAATTTAAACCTCCCAGGAAAGCACCGACTCCTGCACGGGACCTCCGTTTTCTTCTGGAAAATTTCTCTCTTGGAAAACAGCTTTTCTTTTAGCAGTCACTTCAGCTAGAAGGATTTCAGAACTACAGGCTCTTATGGCAATGGAGCCTTTTATTATTTTTTACCTGGACATGGTGGCTCTCAGGACCAATCCATCCTTTATGCCTAAAGTGGTATCTAGTGTGGCTCTTAATCAGACCATTCATCTGCCAACTTTCTTCCCAAATCCACAGAACAAGGGTGAGCGGATTCTGCATTCATTGATTGTACACAGACAACTAAGATTCTACTTAAACAGGACAAAATCTCTAAGAAAATCTGAACAATTACTGGTGGCATTTGCTGCAGGGCCAGAGGGAAAGGCTATTTCAAAGCAAACTATTTCAAAATGGATAAGCTGTTGTATTCGTTTCTGCCACATGCACTATTGTAAACCTGTCCCCAAGGGGATAAGATCTCATTCCACCAGGGCTGCATCTACGTCTGCAGCCTTTCTCAGAGGGGTTCCTACCAGAGACTTTCTAGAAGCAGCTACCTGGAGCTCAGTTCATAAGTTCACCAAACATTACCATTTACCTCTCTTCTTAACTCCAGAGCAGGCTTTGCCACTGCTGTCCTGCAGGACCTTATAGCTGCTCCTACTGCTGTATAAATCCATCCTCCCAACCATAGCTTTGGGATTCTACCCAAATGTAATGACTGCAACAGTGAAACATGAAGAACATAGTACAGTTGTGTACATTTACCATAAATGTAGATGCTCAAGTGTATTCACTGTTGCAGTCCTGGTTACCCTCCCTCCAGCCCTCTGTTTTTTCTCTAACTGTACCTGTCATTTCTGTTACTATTTTTAAAAGCCTTTTTGGTGTATTTGCTTTTGTTTGGAGGTATATGTTATGTTTTGTGTTTTTCATTTTAAATATATATATATATATATATATATATATATATATATATATATATATATATATAGTTATATATTTAGCTCCCCATTTGGGGGGGGCACCTGACATCTGGGACAAGAAAATGTAATGACTGATGTAATGGCATCGACTGCATGTTTTATACCTCTGGACGACCTGACGTCATGGAAGAAGGAACAGCAACCGACGCAGGACCCAAGACTTTGTTAATCAGGCCGACTTGATGGCAACCTGCCAGCAGATTACCCGAATATAATGACTGCAACAGTGAATACACTCTAACATCTACATTTATGTTAAGTGTACACAACTGTACTTTACATTTCTATCTTCACAGAACTAAGGATTTAAGAAAGTCTGCGCAATTGTTACCTTTTCTAGTTCAAAACTATTCAAACCAGTATCTAAAGTTACTCTGGCCAAATGATTAACTGATTTATATTACCTTTGTTTTACAAAAAGTGAACTCACCTTTACCAAAACCACCCAGAGCCAACTCCACCAGGTCTATGCCAACCTCATCAGCCTTTTTATCCAGAACTTGCTTGGATGATTGCGCAGCTGCAACTTGGGCTAATCCTCATACCTTTATTGGTCATTACAAATTGGATCTGCTCTGTGGGGGAAGAGCAGCTTTTAGCTCAGTGGTGCTACAGAATATCCTTCCTTAGAGTCCTTCCAGGATTTAGGTAACTGGAGACTCTGTCCCAACAGTTGAATGAATGAAAATGGACATCATATTAAAAAGTTAAGTACTCACCATAACGTTCCATCTGTGTCATCCATTGTCATTCTTCCTCACCTTTCCACCTTGCTACCTACCCCCTTCTTGCTGGTTCTACTCCTGGAAAAATCAAGGAGTCTTGGAGGAACCTCTGTTCCTTGTTTGACCTTCAGCTTGGTCTTTTCTAATTTTTCACTGCTCTATAAATCATATGGGCAGGAAATTAGATCTCATGTATGTTAGTTTGGTGGGGGATTATCGGTAAAAGGGAGGAGGTCGAGTTCATGGATGCTTTGATCTGGAAGAAGCGGCTTAGTTAGATCCGAACCCAACAGTTGAGGAAGACTGAAAATGACAACATAGATGGAACATTATGGTGAGTACGTAACTTTTTTTAATTTTCAAAGAATGGCCTCATTTTCTGGATAGTTAACTCATAAAAATTGTGGCTTGCTGACAAATTATTTGGGATTGAAGTAATTAAATAGTGATGTACACTTGAGTTTCAGACTTTATTTCCTCCAGAAAATGTGTGCTAAAACAAATCTTTTTATTCTGACAACTTTCTAATTTTTTAACTGTTATGTTAAAGTCTGTTTCTACTTTTGAGCCTTTATCCTCCCTTTATTTTAGGCTTTATACACATTTTATGAGCTAAGAAATTGACAGGTACTCATACTTCTTAATTTTAACTGCCAGTGGCAATGCTCAAGCCATCTCTCTCTCTCTCTCTCTCAAACACAAACACACACTTCCTCTTTCATGCACGCAGGCACGTGTACAGTGATGCATGCAAACAGAAACATAAACACACACTCTCTTTTTTAATATATTTTTTTAATTTTACACTTGCTAAACTGCAAAAGCACTACTTGGCGAGCATGCATACATTCATACACAGACAATGCAGACATAGCACATAACACACACACACACACACACACACACACACACACACACACACACACACTTCTATTTTTTAATTTTTAATTTACTGTTTTTTAATTTTACACTCACTAAATAACAGAAGTGCTGCTTTGTGGGTGTAAAGTAATAGCAGGCCATAAACCTCCTTAAAGTCCAAGCTCCATGGTAGCTTAATGTGCTGCTGTGAAGCATCGGGCTAATTTTTCAGCTATTTTATTACCTGTGTATTAACACCCTGCTGGAGAATGTTCATTTTCCAGTCAGAGTTTATTGTACAGTTTTAGCCATTCTCTATCAGATTAAGAAACTGCTAAATATTTCCCATAAAACTTTCATGTAATATTCTTAAAAATTCTTATGACAGCATTTAAAATTTTACAATTTAGTATTTATATAAATAGAAGACTATTGATGGAACACACCCATTTTAACCTTTATTTCAAAGATTCTAGTTTCACAATACTTTCTGTACTAATACACTCAGTCCTAGGAGTTGTGTGGCATCTGATTTAAGCAGACATAATTTTTTTTTTCATCCAATACATAATTAGGGTCACACCCTCTTTCAACACGTGTTAATTTTTCTAACACCATAAATGAATAGTTCTTGAGTGAACTACATAGTTGCAGTCTCTACTGTTTAACCTAAACTAAAGGTCAGAAATTGTAGTAAAATGTTTTTCTACTATTAGTAATGATTTTGTGTTTAAAACAGGAAGAGCAGATGAAAACAAAACCACATTGTTTAGATGAAAAATGTTCTAATATAAAAAAAAATCAGAAAAATTAAAACTAGATCTGCAAGCACCCATATCTTACAAAGAAATTACAGATACAATAAAAGAGGGTAAAATAATAAAGCTCCAGGTATAGGTGGCATAATTATGGAAATATATAAACTTTTTCCTTTAAAGATTCTATTAGAGTTTTATGGAAGAGGGATAGTAATTCAGTCACAAGCTTTATTACCACCCTCGTGGAGATATTCCTTAATCACACCAATCCTAAAGGAAAATAAATCCCCAAACCTCTGTACTTCATATAGACTTATATCATTATTAAATAATGACTATAAGATATTTGACAATATTAACTAAGAGAATGATAATACCACTATCCAAAACAATAAGTAATGATCAAACTGGATTTATATATCCTAGACACACACGACAATATTAAAAGGATAATTTCTCTTATAGATTATGTTAATAAAGAAAATAAAGAAACACTCACAATTGGATTAGATATAGAGAAAGCCTTTGATTCCCTAAATTGGGACTATTCATTCAAAATCCTAATGCTGTTTGAATTTCCTGCATCCTTTATTCATCTCCTGAAGAATATGTATACAAATAATTTAGCATATGTCAAGTTAGGTCCTTTTACCTCTGATTCTATACATATAACAAAAGGCTAAACAAGGGTGTCCCATGTCACCGATTCTATTTGCTGTGGCTATTGAAATATTGGCAGATTCAATTTGTAACAATATAAAAGTTAAAAGAATAGATGTTGATCAACAATGCAATACAATTCTAAAGTAATGCTATTTGCTGGTGACCTATCTTAACATTATCTAATACTAAAGAGACATTAGAAGAATTAGATATATTAATTGACAAATTTCATATGACTTCAGGACTCCATTTTAATAAATCAAAATCAACATTTTTTTTTCAAATAAAAAAAAAAGAACTGCAGGCTAAGGAGGTTCACATCATAGGGGAAAAGGATCTACCTTAAAATTTCTAGGAATTGAGTTATGCAAGGATAATAAAGAATTAGTATAAAAAAACTACAATAATATCAATGCAATTAAAATCTCTGTGGAAAAATGGAACAAAATAATATTAACATTTGAAGATAAACTGCAGTTAATAAAAATAGTTTTACTGCCCAAGATCCTATATATATAGCCTTGGCAATACAACTGTTACCAGAAAGGAATATGCTTAAATTCATGCCTAATAAATTTATGGTTTCCCAAAAGAAACAGAATAGTTTAATACATCATATCAGACCATGGAAAGAGGGAGGATTATACTTTCCAGATATAGAAACATATATAAAAGCATCAATATCCAAAACAAACTCAAATTGGATAAGTCCAAATTACTCTGCAAATTGGAAAGAATTACTAACTGTTAATATCAATAAATGAACTTGATTTACAAAAAAAATTTCAAATAACACATGAAAACTATTTGCCATGGCATATATGTATTATGTAATATAACATAACTAAACCCACTAAAACTCGTATGATTAATTATTACATTGACTCATTTAGGAAAATTATTAATGCAAATATAGATTTAAAAATCTGGTTTGATCTTTTAACACCATTTTATAGTTACAAAGAACTTTCCACATAAAATATATAGAGAAATTATTAATTACTGGGAACAGACAGGATTTGTTTGTTGGCTCCAGTGTATCAAAGAACTAAAAGTTTTAGATATGCAAGTAATAAAAACAACATACAAAATTCCACAAGAGGACTGGCTAACTTTACAGAGTATTCTGGCATATTCGCAAGATTTAAGTGAATAATTAACAATTCTTCATTTAAAGAGATACCTAAATTTACGAAATACATATATGAAATCATATAAAATGACTTTGACATAGGAAACAGTATTTCAAAATTTTACAAAATATTGATAAACTATAAAACAACACCCAAAACCTCATATTGGAAATATATAACAAAAAGGACACTCAATACAGTTAACTGAAGATATTAAAACAAATATCTTATCAATAAAATATACATGCTTTACATAATACTGGAAAGTTTTTAATTGGAAATGCTTGCACAGAGCATTCTTAACCCCAGATAGAATCATTAAAATTAGTTCTTCCATAAAAGGAATATGTTGGAGATGTGAGCAAGTACACAATGCAGATTGTAACCACATTTTCCTTGATTGTATTAAAATTAAGCATTTTGGAATGGTATTAATAACTTTCTACAAGCTTTATTTAATGAATCATTTTATTTAACTAAAGCTCTTGTATTAAATGTGAATGAAGTTCCTCATTTGAATAGGTCAACCATATCTAGTGTGGACTATACTTGCAATTTCAAGGAAGTGTATAACAAGAAGATGGAATACAAACACAATACAATGTTTGGAAGACTTCTACAGCCTACTGAAGACCACAGCAATATTGGAAATTAAAATTAAAGAACTAAGCATTTATCCAAAGCCTTTATTGTTGTATAACAGATTTCTTGATGATCTACTCATTCTTTCCATTATTGTTAAGCAATACTTGAAATATCTGTTCGTGGTTGTTGCCTTATTGTCACCCTCATCCTGTGGTGGACCTGGTTGTTTTATTTATCCAAAGCCATTTATCAACAACCCTTGGGGGAAAGTCTCATCGTTGATTGACACTATACAATAATTGATCAGAGACACTGATAATGGATTGGACATACTTATAAAGTAACATGGATACATTAAGATCTGTTATAGTGTCAGGCTAATGTAAATAGTGTACTTAGTTATTTAAGATGTTATGTATAAATACTATGGAATTCATTCAAATGTATTTGAAAAATAAAAAAAAAATTGAGAAAAACCCCCCACATTGTTTACAGATCATATAAATTGCATTTTACCTGCATTTTACGTTTTGTACTTGCCCCCCCCCCCCCCCATTAATTTTCAATGTCTTATGTTTAGAACAGTATAGATAATGAAATGTTATTCAGAGTAATTCAAAATGGTTGGCAGGTCACCCTAAATAAGATTTGGAATAGTGAAAAAAGTGGAGCTGAGAAACCATTTGATAGTACATTCCACATAGGTAGAACATGTGACACATTTTCCTTGTATTTTGTTTCAGGTAGCTTCACTTTTGTTCTGAGTAGTAAAAACATCACTGCTGATAGTAGAGAAAGGTTTGATTTTTAATTTCAACTGTTTAGCTTGTATGGTAGCTCACTGCTTACCTTTTATGTGGGGAAAAATGAGCAGAAAGCAATGACAACAGTTACATAAACATGCTCATGCCATTAAGAACAGGAATTGTAATAATGCATTATTTAAGCATTCTGTAATGTGTAGTACATTCAAGAAATGCTCCTTTATGGTATAGGAAGAATTAACAAGTGATGAAAGGGATAATATTGAGAGTGTCAGAAAAAAAAAGAATTATTACCACAGCTTAACTAACCCCACCCCTGTTGAATACGTCTTAAAAAGTGTTTTGAAACTAAAATCTCTGAAAAAAAGATAAAACTGGCTGCATTCCATCACTAGTATTCTAATTATGTGAATAATTGTGTGATTTTATTTTTAAGAAAATGTGTAAGAATTTCTTGTATGAATATTGAGATTTTCATCATGAATAGTGAACGGTTTATTAATCTGATTATTTTACGTTTAGGTGTTCAGGCATGTATTTATTCACCTGATGTATTTTATCTTTTATCTGATGAAGTCTAACTGTAAGTTAGATGGAAGCATATATTTATCTGCCTTTAGTTCTGTTTCCAGGTGCAATTGGTGTTTATTTTTCTTATACATCTAGCATGACATACAGTTTATTTTTTCCTTCTGGTCAAATTGGAAGTAAAGTGTGTATACTTTTTACATTTATGCATATGCACATTATCTACAGGTACAATAGAGCTGAATCCATCCATCTATCCACAACTCCTTTTTTCCTTTTTTTTTATTTGTGGGGGTAAGGTGTCACATCAACACTGACAATCATCTATAGCTAGGGTTCACAATCTGAACACAACATGCTTTTATGTTTGATGTATACACAAGTATAGAAACAGGCAAATAGAACATGAAGATTTCACACTTAGACCGAATCTTTAGTCCAAGGCATCAAAAAGATATTGTACACTACAGAATTTCTAGCTGCAGCAGCTTGCAAACCTCTCTCCAAGCTGACTTTTTCCTACTTTCGTGCTTTAATAGATTATAAACTAATAGTCAACTTGACCAAGGCTACAGCTGTCATTTTTGACACCACTCAATGGGTAACTTCCTCCTGCATTCTTTATTTCTGACCCTTTTAATGCCATCCCACATATGAATTCTTGCAAATGCTGCAGCATTTACTTGATCTTTATACAACATTGCACACAGTTATTTATTTGTTTGTATTTGTTTTTTGGGATAGAGCACTGATCTCCATGGACCATTTTCAGACTCAGCCCGGGAGCAATACGTGCTTAAGTGACTTGCTCATAGTTGCATAGTTAGGTAATGTAGGCCGAGGGAATCGAACCTTGCATCAGTTGGACCACAGGAAATGGCGCGTTAACAGCTCCTTAATACTGTAAACAAACAGCCACACAATATCTTGCTATATTTTGGCATTCCTAGTGTTAATCATTCCCACGGTTCCAGTAGTCTTTAGGCTGTATCTGTTAGGTCTTGCCCAAGACACCGTAGCTAAACAGCTTCCAAAAGCACTGGCTCCCAACACATTCACTCTGACTGCTGATTGGGCAGCCCTAAGGTGGAAAAAATTTGGAGTCAGAGTGAAAAAGCCTTCATTTTTAATTCTGGCAGCAACCCTTCCACATAGAACATTGCCCTTTAAATAGTAATAATAAACTTGCTATTTAATTTACCTTTGCTTTAAAGCAGTATTGCTCTTTAAGAAGCCCAGTATCTTTCTAATATTGGAAGTTTCCTGCTGGGGACTGCTTGTTTTAGCTTTGGCTATTTTGGGAGGCTATTTTAGTGAGAAAATGTACTGCTTGTGAAAACTTTTTGTAGTTTATGTAAAATGTTCATGTTGGAAAATGTTTTATGTGAGCAGGAACTACTAAAGGGTATGTTAGTGCTTGTGTTCATTGTGTGATGACTTACATGACATTTTTTTCTGTCACCCAAAATGCTAATGCATTGTTGTGCTTTACTGATTGTGCTGTTTGTGAACACTGTTTGGCAAATTACCTTCTGACCAACTCATTCCAACAAAGTGTACCACCTTCAAGACATCCTCCTAGGTTATAGCATGGTTACTTAGCCCACTCCTGCTGGATCACCCCCCGCTCCCATTCCTAGAAACAAAAAGACATCTTAACAGAAGCACTCTTGTAGACTGTAGCCTCAGTCAGTGCCTAGCTGATGGTGGGTGACTCTGCAGCGGCAAATAGTCATTCCTCAGACCACTCGCTTATCTCTCTGGATTCCTCTGCTGTCCTTTCTCCAGACAGACTGAAACACATACATATTAGTGATGCTGTGATCCATGCCTTAAAATATCTTCATCATGTATGGTTCCCAAGATCCCTTCAGGTGAGTGTGTGCAACACAAAAGTGATGTGTATAAACAAACAAACTGGGGCATCGGGTCATACATTTTGTGCAGGCTGGCTGTGATGGCTTGGGAGGTAGCTCTTCAGCACACCTTAATTCTCTAAGTATCTTACATTCCATCAGAGCAAAACCAAGTGGTTAGAAAGTTGAGCAGGACCAGGGCAGACCCTCATGAATGGAAATTAAATGAGGGAGTCTTCCAGGAATTGATACAGTTGTGAGAAACGCCTCAAATTTGTTTACCTCCTTTCAGAACAGCCAACTAAACAAGTTCTGCTCCAGGACTCTGTGCAAACAAACCTGGAAAACCGATGCATTTTCTTTCCTGTTGTCAGGAATGTTCCTTTATGCCTTTCCACTGATATCTAGGGGTGATTGTGATGTCTCCCTTTTGGACAAGGCACATTATTCCTCCCTTCATATGGAATTGGCCAAGGGCAGTTACCACAGGCTTCCTCAGAAAGTGTACCTACTCACACAAAACTAGGGGAGTTTGATGCACCTCAGTCTCAAACATATTTGACTAACTGCCGGGATAATTCAATTTGGATTCCTTTTAGGCACCTTTTTCATGAGGATGTGCAGCAGGTTCTAAAGGAGGCAAGAAAACCTGCTACTAGAAAATCTTATATTGGCAAGTGGAAACAATTTTTCTGGTTGGTACCTAACTAATAACTAGGGTTCTGTTAGGGATTGTGTACTTCTGGTGCTTAAGTATTTGTGTGAGCTACTGTCCTCTGGCCTCTCTTATTCTTCTATCAAAGTACATCTCGTGGCCCTTTTAGCATGCTTCCTTATGGATTTTCCACCACCTCTGTTTTCAGTGAAACAGTTTCTGAAGGGAGTTTTACACATGAGACCACATCAAGAATAGGTTGCTCCTTCCTGAGATCTTAAGTTTATGCCAGAAAAGTTAGGACTGTTCTTCTCATTGCTCTGACATCTCCAAGAAAAATGAGTTGCACTTGTTTATGAAGGGTGAACCCTGTATAGTTTTCCATAGAGATGAGGTATCATTATGAACAAATCTGAGCTGTGCCTGCAAATGGTCTATTGTGTTCAGTGTACTACCCCTGTAAATAAATTAATTAAATACATATGTAAATAAATTAATTAAATCAGAGTTCACTTTGTATCAAGCCATCAGCCACCCAGTGTTCTGTCCAGATTCTCAGAACTAGGAAGGAAAGATTCTACATACTAGATGTGCATAAAGTAGCCCAGGTACCATTTTTACAGAACTAAGTCTTTTTTTTAACTCTTTCTGATGTTAGGACAAAGAAAAGGCAACTGATGTCAAAACAGATGATATCCCTGTGGTTGTCCTCGGCTGTTGCCTTATGTATGCACTGTGGTAAACATGTTCCAGAAAATGTAAAGGCTCATTCTACTAGAGCCTTGTCATCTTTGATGGCATATTGGAAAGGGGTGGATTCTAAAAGTATTCTAAAGGCAGCTGGATGATCCTTTGTACCTACTTTTGCAAGGCATTGCAAACTGCATTCCTTTTCTAACTCCAGGCCTGTCTTTCCAGGATCATTCTCCAGGGGCTGTTTCAACCATCTCCATGTTCTTCATATTGATCACTGCTGCAGTAGCCTAAGCTGTATGCGTTGAATCCTGCATAGGATATATCAGCCAACCAGCTTCCAAAGCTTCAGGGCACCTTCCGCACCCCCAAACCGTTAGCTTGAGCTGAGTTGACTAAAAGGACAGGTTTGGGTGGCATGTCCTTCAAAGCATTCCTGCCACCAAAGAGTATGCTCTGCTGAGGCTTTCATAGGTTTGACAGTTGGTTTGCACTGTTTCTTTGCGGGGCAGATAAGTTCCGTTCAGGGGGAAAAATTCCATATAAAAACTGTTTGTTTATTAATACTTTCCCGTTTAAGAAAAATATTTTAATGTTAAGAGTTAGTGTTTTAACAGACTAGGGTTAGACCATATTGTACTTTTAAATGAGAACGCTCTTTTTCTTGTCAATTTAAAAGATGTTTTTTCCTGTGGACCAATTGTGTTTAAAATATTCAGCCTGCTCCAAAAGGTAAATATTTTAAAGTGCTTTTTATTTTGCTTTTATGTTAAAAAAAGTGACTTTTACAGACTCTAAATTTTTATTGGGTTTTGTCTCAGGAAAGAGGTACCATTTTCATCTCATCTGTGAAACAAATGGTCTGTCCCACAGTCAGTCCTCCTTCCAATCAGAAGTAGAAAAAGTTAAGTAAACAGCTTTTGCCACTACAGCAGGCTAGCAGTTTGCCTTCACTGCAGGTGGGTGACTCTGGTGTGGTCATTTGTTGTACCTCAGACCACTCATCTTTTATACGACTAAATCCCTCTGGTGTGGCACCCACAGCTAGTATGGACTGGGAGTTAGTGACATTCTCTGTGGCTATTGGGGGTCCATTCAGTGAGCAAGGGAGAACCACTGATGTTCTTCGTGTTTCACTATTGCAGTCATTACATTTGGGTTATCTGCTTGCAGGTTGCCCTCAGTTGGCCTGATTAACAGAGTCTTGGGTCCTGTGTCGGTTGCTGTTCCTTCTTCCATGACATCAGGTCGTCAGGGGTATAAAACATGCAGCTGACGCCATTACATAATCGGTCTTTCTTGCTGTGCGGTGCCTGAAGCAGAAGCAGTTCGCAAGTGCCGGTCGGCCGACTCCTGAAATTTTCGTTTTTGAGTTTCAGAACCAAAGTCTTCAACTAAAGCTAAGTACCCATTGGGGAAACTTTTTCTTGCTCCTTACCGATGTCAGTAAAAGTTAATAATTGCATTACTTGTGGAAAGCAAATACCTCATAAAGATTTTCATTCGTACTGTATTCCTTGCCTAGGCCCTGACCACGACGTAGCTTGCTGTTGGTTTTGTGCTTTATTTAATCGGCGCACTATCCATCGTCTGTATATTTTTACCTCTAAATGTTTTGGTTCTCTGTTTAATTATCCAGAAATGTCATCTGTTAGTTATCCGACTACTGGGATTCTGAAAAAACGCAAAGATAAAGACAGAGACAGGCTGCCGAGGTCCAAAACTGCCGACGACTTCTCCTAAGCCAGTCGCCAGTTCGCCGGTACTCAGTGAGGCGCTTTCGCAGCCCCTGATACTTCTGATTCGCAGGCCTGTACTGAGACCCTTTCGAAGTCCGGTATGCTGCAAGATGCTTCAACTATGGAACCACGGATGTCTCTACCTTGGATGGGTCTAGAGCCGCCGTGCAGGCACCGGCTTCTGAGGGTGTATTCAGGCCTACAGACTTGCATATTAAAGTGATGCCCTCTTCTTCTCTTGGGCCTAAATCTCGAACCATGCCTAAAAAAACAACACCCAGGCCACATGCTCAGGCCTCTATGCCTAAAAAAACAAATAAGAATGGCTGAAGATCTAATAACTCTAATCAGGGGTAGCCAACCCTCCCCCCTTTTTAAGAGGCCTAGGACTGAAGTGATTTATAAATCTTCTGACCAGGAGTCTGTGATTCTTCTGATGATCTGGATTTGCCCTTATCTACTTATGAGGATTCTGATGTAGAGGACTCCATTCCCTCTACTTCCTCTCCAGAGGATTTTTCTTTTGGGGAAACCTTACATACTCTAAGGGAGCATTTAACACTGGGAAAGCCAGGATTTTTCTGATTCAAAAAAGAGGCTTATGGATTTCTTACTCCTATGTCAGGATAGGCCTTTAGCTATTCCTCCTGTACTAGACATTGTTGATGATGCCTTTTCGGAATCTAGTTTGGCCCCTGATTCCTTGCCTCCTGCTCCCAGAAAACCAGACGGATACTAAAGGGTTCCTGAGTCACACAAGTTTTTTTAAAAATCCTATTGTGGATCGAGAGACTATTTCACAGGGGCCCAAGGACATTAAGGTTTCTACTGCTAAAAATCCTACCCCTTCTGATAGAGACTCCAGGGCACTGGATAGATGGGGTAAGAAGGCTTACACTTCTGCAACCTTGGCCATTAGGGCTTTAAACTGCCAGTTTCATATGTTAAAGTATCAGCAACATGTTATTGGATTGCTTAAACAGAAAATTATGTTGATTCCTGACTGTGTGGAAAGTAAAGAATTACAGGATTTAAAGCATTCTGCTGAAGAAGTTGGATAAGATACTTTGCAATGTGGTTTTGATTCATTAGAGGCCTCTTGCAGGGCCACTGTTACTGGGTCTTTGCTCAGAAGGCATGCTTGGCTTGAGCAATCTTTGCCTGATTACGTTAAAGCTAAATTGTTGGATGCTCCCTTAAATCCGGACCGCCTGTTTGGCAACAAGGCTGAGGAAATTCTTAAAAAGATGGAAGATAAAGCTAAATCTGTGCAAACTGTTAAAGATTTTTACAAGTTCAGCCTCCTAGATTTAGTAGGCACTGGCCTTCTAAGAATTGGTCCTTTCCAGCCCCTTCCAGGTCTTCTCAAGCCAAACCCAGGCACAGCAAAAACCCCAGGTGTCAGTCCCAGGGGACACACAGGACTAAGCAGTGGGGGGCCTCCACTTCCAAATCTGGGCGTAATAAGACTCCCCCCATGGTAAACTTGCCCAATGACTTCCCTTTTAAATTTCCAAGCACTTATCAACTGGCTACCCCTTTGGGGGAAAGATTGCTCTTCATGCAAGGAACTGGTAACTCATTACCCAGGACAAATGGGTTTTAAATATAGTGTCTCAGGGATACAGATTTCACTTCCATATGTTGCCAACACCAAGCGGGTGGCCGGACCTACCCCCAAATCAGTGGGCAGAGGCCCAAAAACAAGTACTTTTTCTTTTAAGCATGGGGGCTGTTCATCTGGTACCAGAAGAGGAAAAGGGACAAGGATTCTACTCGAGACTTTTCCTGGTACCCAGAAAACACAATTCATGGCATCCTATCCTGGACCTGTCTACTCTAAACACCTTTCTGGAGATTCCAAAATTCAAGATGCTGACTCTTCAACAATTACTTCCTATGCTAGGCAAAGATGCCTGGTTGGCAACACTAGATTTAAAAGAAGCATACCTGCACATCCCAATCGGGGAATCTTGCAGAAGATAACCTAGGCTTCAAAGCAGGCTATGCTTACTATCAGTTCTCTGCACTGCCCTTTGGCTTATCTACTATGTCCAGGGTATTCACAAAGTGCCTAGCTCCAGTTATTGCATTTTGCAGGCAAAGAAATATTCATGTATACCCATACCTGGACAATTGTCTAATTCAGGCAGAAAGCCAGGACAATCTTTTGAATCTGGCCTTTGTACAAAGGGTTCTAACTTGTTTGGGGTACACCATAAACAAAAAGAAATCGCACCTGGTACCCTGCCAACAAATAATATTCCTGGGAGCAAGCTTGAATACAACTTCCCAGATGCCTACCTTACGCCAGAGAAACAAATTCATTTGACAACCTATTTCAAACATGTGGCCACAAAGACCCTGCTATCTGCAAGACAAATACTGCAAGCCTTGGGGTTCATGGCTTCCTGCATTCTTCTAATTCCATATGCAAGACTGCATATGAGGAAACTACAGTGATATCTAAAAAGCCTATGGTGTCAACATTCTCAGGATCTAGAAGCAATGATTCCTATCATACCTTGCCTATGCCTAGAGTTCCTTTGGTGGGCAGAGGCCTGCCACCAAAACAAAAGACTACCTTTCACACCACCCCCTGCCAGCCAAACCCTAACAGACGCATCAGACTATGCATGGGGGGCTCACCTGGCAGGGAAGTGCATTCAGGGCAAATGGAACCCAAGTCAAATGCACCTGCATATCAATCAAAAAGAAATGTTAGCTGTACAGAATGCTCTGACAGCCTTCAAAACCACATTCTTCCAGGACAACTAATGGTAAAGACGGACAACACCACTGTTATGTGGTACATAAGCAAGCAGGGGGGGTACACATTCATGCCCCCCCTGCAGACTAGCCATGGCATTGTGGAACACAGCCTTGAGCTACCAAGTGCACTTACAAGCTCAATTCCTGCCAGGAAAGTTAAATACACTGGCAGACGGACTAGACAGAAACCTTATGGACCCACATGAGTGGAAACTGGAACCAAGTATTTTCAACATGTTGACAAGCAAATGGGGGAGCCCAGATATAGACCTGTTTGCCTCTCCCCAGAACTACCAATTGGACAGGTTTTGCATAAAGACTCCCCACAAACAAGCCTGGAAAGTGGATGCTGTTTCCTTCAGCTGGAAAAATCTATCAGTCTATGCCTCCCCCCCTCTGCCTCTGCTCACCAAAGTACTACTAAAAATCAAAAGGACAAACCCTGGTACCCCTTCCTGCGCAGCGTGTCATGGTTATCCCCATGGCACCTGCCTCAGACTCTTTCCCTGTTGTCTCAACAGGAGAACTAGATTCTGCACCCTCAGCTTCTAACACTGAAACTTGTAGCCTGGCTAATTACATAATCTCTCTTTTACCATCCCCCAGTAAACCTGTGATGGATATCATTTTAGAGGCAAGGAGGCCTAGCACTGGAAATTCCTATTCTGAAAAATGGAAAAGATTCTGTGCCTGGAACCAATCTCAAGGGATGAGCACAGCAGAGCCCAATTTACCTCAGATTTTACAATGCTTAACTGAGATGCTTCACAAGGGCCTGTCTTTTTCCTCCATTAAAATCCACTTCATCTCATTATAACACAGAACCCCCCCCCCCCCATCTTCTGTCATCCACTGCCCAAGCAGTTTCTCAAAGGGGCCAAAAATTTAAGACCACCCAGGAGAGCTCCAACTCCAGCTTGGGACCTTAACTTTATTTTGGAGAAACTCACTCTACCTCCTTTCAAACCAGCTGCTACTGCAGACCTAAAATTACTTTCTTGGAAAACAGCTTTCCTTTTAGCAATCACTTCAGCTAGAAGGGTATCTGACTTACAGGCCCTTATGGCAGTGGACCTTTTCATCATCTTTCATGCGGACAGAGTGTCCCTCAGAACCAATCCATCCTTCATGCCCAAGGTGGTAACCAGTGTGGCTCTTAATCAGTCAATTCATTTGCCAACCTTCTTTCCCAATCCACAGAACAAAGGAGAACAGATATTGCATTCCTTAGATGTGGACAGACAACTCAGATTCTACTTGGACAGGACTAAACCTTTAAGGAAATCTTAACAACTTCTGGTAGCATTTGCTGCAGGGGCAGAGGGGAAGGCTATTTCATAGCAAACTATTTCTAAATGGATAGGCCATTGCATTCATTTCTGCTATAAGCACCATGAAAAACCTATCCCCCAGGGGATCAGACCTCACTCCACCAGGGCTGCATCTATCTCTACAGCCTTTCTCAGAGGCGTCCCTACCAGGGACATCCTAGAAGGTGCTACCTGGAGTTCTGTACATACTGTCTCCAAGCATTACCATTTGCCAATTTTCTCTAAATCCAGAGTTGGCTTTGCCACTGCAGTCTTCCAGGGCCTTATAGCTGGTCCTAATGCTATCTAAATTCCTCCTCCCAACCACAGCTTTGGTAATGTACCTAAATATGACTGCAACAGTGAAACACGAAGAACATAGTACAGTTGTGTACACTTACCATAAATGTAGATGTTCGAGCGTATTCACTGTTGCAGTCCTGGTTACCCTCCCTCCAGCCCCCTAACTTCTTTTGGCTATACCTCTACTTTCCTTTACTATGCGTAACAGCCTTTTTGGTGTATTTGCTTTTTTGTTGGAGGTATTTCATTGTACTTTTATATCTAATTGCTCCCCATTAGGGGGGCATCTGATATCTGGGGCAAGAAAAACTGATGTAATGGCATCGGCTGCATGTTTTATACCCCTGATGACCTGACGTCATGGAAGAAGGGACAGCAACAGACGCAGGACCCAAGACTTTGTTAATCAGACTGACTGAGGGCTACCTGCAAGCAGATAACCCAAATGTAATGACTGCAACAGTGAATACACTCGAACATCTACATTTATAAGTGTACACAACTGTACTTTGTCAGTCCTGGGAGAGAGGGAACTGGGAAAGCTTCCCTGTTTTGTCAGAATGTTGTGCCCATCCCTTTATAAGCTGCTCTTGCCATTTAAAACACAGCTGGCACCATTTTTCTGTCAAAGAAACAGAAAATTAAACATGTCTATTCCTCGCATTTCCTTATAGCAGTAGTAGTTTATTGGGTATGGCTAAGGATTTTTTTAGGCTGTTTGTCCTTAAGTGTTTTCTCGTAAAACAAAGAAAATCTCTTTTCTAGAAGAGATTCAACATTCTGAATCTGGGCAGGAAAATTGACAGATACAGGGTTTTCTCCTCCATTTTCTGATTCAGATTCCGAGGAGAGGATAGTTTCTGATTTTCCCTTTGAGGTGTTTCTGTCTAATTGAGATTATTTCCAGAATGATTCAATGTTTCCTGTGGGAACACTCTGAGGTTTCTTAGTTCCTCAGGAAATTCTGTGAGCAGTTAAAAAAAATTCCAGAACTTTCACCAGTTCCTCCAGTTCTTTCAGCATTGGAGGATGTGTTTCTCTGCCTCTACTTTTACAGATACCAGCCTGCTGCCCCTAAAAAGGCAGATAAACGGCTTGAGGGCTTTTACACATTAAGTTTTTATAAATCTTCCCAAACCTGACCAAGCAGCAGTAGCTTTAGTTACTCTTACTGCTGCTAAACAATTTGTTAGTTCCTATCCTATTCTTTTTGTTAAGGATGGGAAGGTTATTGATGGGTACAGGAAAGCAGTGTGTGTTTATTACCTCCTTTTCGTAAGGTCTGTGGGATTTTCTAACCCCTCATCCAATTTTGCAAAAATGGCAAGGGTGTTCCAAAAAGAATTTAGTTACTCTCCAAAACCAAGGACAGTCCAACAGATCAGTTTGACTATTTAAAGGACATCGTGCCCTCCTCCAACTCTGGCAGTAGTCCATTTTCCCTTCCAGGAAGTCTGAATCTCCACTTTTTCTCTTTGGCAGCAGGTAGTTTTAGACAAATGGGTTAAGATCTTTGATCAGAATTACAGATGGCAGTGAGAGGAAATTCCTCCTTTCTGGAGGGTTATTCCTCATACATCAGACTAGATTCTGTTTCCACCTATCCTTCTTCATATGCAGTTCCAGGGTGTGATAGAATAAGTTTTTCCTTCCTAAGTTGGGAAAAGTTTTTATTCATAGATGTTTTAATACCAAAGAAAGGAGATGCTTGGAGACCAATTCTGTATCTTTATTTCGTAGACCTGTTTGTGATGGTGTCCAAGCCAACTGTGATGTCACTTCACAATGTGCTACCTCTTCTTCTTTCAAGTTTTCCTGGTAACACAGGATTTAAAAGATGCTTATCACATTGCTATTCATCCAGACTTTGTGCGTGTCTCATGGTTTTGAGTTCCTTAATCACATTATCTGTTCTCTGCCTTACCCTTTATGAGCAGTCTTCGTACAGTGGATAGTCCAAAGTGTGTGGCCCTAGTTTTAGTTCATTGCAAGCTACAGGGTATCCATTTTTTTCCATATTTAGACAACTTGCTTATCTTTGCAGAGTTTTTCAAACTGTCTAAAATCTCTCAAGTAAGGAAGATATTTTTTATACAAGCAGGGATTCTAAAAGACCATTCAAAAGTCCTTTTTTGACTCCTTCACTCAAGATTGTGTTCCTGTGGCGTAGGCTGGACACTTCAGTTGAAAGAACCTTTCTTCCACAGGAAAAAGTATATATATTTCTAAGGTTTTCAACTCAAACTTTAGCCACTGCGAGGGAATATCTTAGGATTTTGGATTTCATGGCATCTGTGATTTTCATGGTATCCCTGGCTAGACTCCACATGAGAATGGTACAGTGGTAACTAAAGTCTGGTCCCAGCACCAACATAGTCTGTCTTTCCAAATCCCTGTGCTGGGGGTTGTTAGAAGAGAAATTATTTGCTGGAGACAGCAGATATTCCTAACTGTAGCTCTCCACCTTTCCTTCCCTGTTCCAAAGCAGTCATGACAGATGGCTTGGAGTTTGCATGGGGAGCAGTTTCAGGAGGGATAAAAGTGCAAGGTGTGTGGGACATCTAGGAGAGATGCAAGCACATAAATGTAAAAGATTGATTTTACCTGATCAAGACACTTTACCTGCTTTTGTGAGACTTTTCTCAAGCTCCTCGGAGGTTATTGCACATAGAAGATGCACTGAAGCTTTGAAAGCTGGCCAGTGGTCATACCCATGCCAGGCTGTAACCCAGACAACTTAAGCTCTTGCAACAGTGATCTATTAAAACATCTGTTGTTATGGTAGGTTTACTTAACACAACTACACCATCTTTAAAAAAATTTAAATATATTGTAAGAAAAGGACACTCATTACACATTATTATTATATGCAGCTAAGGTTTGAAGAACTACAAGTTTTGGTGAACTGGTGCTGTTGTCTAAGTTTTGGTGCATTGCTGCTGTGGCCAAAATGCAATATTCCATGCATATTTGATATTTTTTTACTACTGTGTTCCAGTTTTGGTTTGGTTGTTATTTTTCTCCAGAAAAATGGAGATTTAGTGGTCCTACTTGTGCTGGAAGTTTGTAAATTTGAGAGAGAATTGTAGTGCTTAAAATATTGGTTCCTTGGGCTTCTTACACAACATTTCAGTCTGCACTTTTTCAGATTTACCCTCTTGAGAACTATCTGATGTTCATCGTGTTTCACAGTTGCAGTCATTACACTAGGGTTATCCTGCTGGCAGTCTATCTGCAGTCGGCCAGAATTTCAAAGTCTAGGTCCGGTGTCGGTTGCTGTCGCCTCTTCCCTGACGTCAGTGCACCAGGGGTATAAAAGATGCAGCCGACGCCATTTTCTTCAGTCTTTCTTGCCATGCGGTGCCTGAAGCAAAAGCAGTTCCCAAGTGCCGGTCGGCCGACTCCTGAGATTTTCAAAATCGAATTTCAGAACCAAAGTCTTCAGTAAAGCTAAGTACCCTGTCGGGGAAACTTTTTCTTGCTCCAGACCGATGTCAATAAAAATTAACAATTGTATTTCTTGTGGGAAGCAAATACCTCATAAGGATTTTCACTCTTACTGTATTCCTTGTCTAGGCTTTGACCACGACGTTACTAGTTGTCGGTTTTGTGCTAGATTCAACAAACACACTATTAAGCGTCGGTTTGATTTTGCTTTACATTACTTTGGCCAAAGGTTTAACTACATAATGCCGTTGGAACAACCAACGACCGGAATTCATAAAAAACGCAAAGACAAAGAAAAGGACAAGCATCCGAGGTCCAAAACCGATGGCGAAGCCTCTTCTAGGCCAGTCACCGGTTCTCAGTGAGGTGCTTTCGCAGCCCCTGACACCCGCTACCTCAGAGCCACAGGCCGTATCCGACTCCCACATGGATACACCTAGGCCTCTGGAAACTCAAGGTATTGGGCCTGCAGAAACTATTCCCTCAGATGGGTCCGAAGCCGCTGAGCAGGCATCTGCTTCTGAGGGTGTTTTCAGACCTTCACAGCTTACTATTAAGTCCACTACAGCAGCAAAGTCAAAAACACCATTAAAGACAAGGAAACAAGTACAGCATTCTCCTGGACAGTCATCCATGCTAAAGAAACAGATGCTTAAAAGGGCCGAGGACCTAATTACTTTGATCAGGGGTTCCCATCCCCCTCCTGATAAAAGGCCTAGGCAAGACACTGACTATGACTCCTCTGACCAGGTTTCTATTTCTTCTGATTCCTCCTCAGATCAGGGATATTCTCTCCCTCCCTGTGAGGACTCTGATGCAGAAGAATCTATACCTTCAGCCTCTCCACCTGAGGATTATTCTTTTGGGGAAACCTTGCACACCATGAGGGAGCATTTCCATTGGGAGAGCCAGGATTATTCAGAATCCAAGAAAAGGCTCAGAGACTTTCTCTTATTGCCTCAGCACTTGTGTTTAGTGTTTGCTTCCTGGTTTATTAGTTCCTGTTTTATTCGTTATTAAAATTTGGGCTTTGTTTGGGCTTTATCTGATTTTTTGCGGTGGTCTTATTGCCTCCAGAGTGTTCCTTTTTTCATTTGATTGCATTAAAGATGTTCATGTTTCACTGTTGCAGTCATTACATTTGGGTAATCTGCTGGCAGGTTGCCAGCTTCAACCTCTGCTTGATGATATTAAGGCTAAGTTGGCGGATGCTCCTCTGGACAACAAATGTTTGTTTGGTGCTACTGCAGCTGATTTGTTAAAGTCCCTGCAGGAAAAAGGCAAGGCATTACAGGACCTGAAGCATATTTTTCTTTCCCTGTGCCAAAGTTTCAGAGAAACTATCCCAGTAAGCTGGCCTTTGTTAGAAGGCAGACTCATCCTCCTCCTAAAGGCAAGAAGGGTGGTAGGAGGTATTGCCAGCTATGCCAGGAGAAGTAGGGCAGTGGATGTGCATTTGTAAAGCTGCTTGTGTTAAAAATGTACCAACAATGTGCCCTGCTGGACAGAAAAAGAAAATAAACCTGCAGTACTGTAACTGTTTAAATGCATATGTTTTAACAGAGGATACTGGAAGAGAAGAGCTTAATGTCAATCCACCTGACTTTGAAAAATAGTAAGAAATTAAATTACTGGGCCTAGGCCATAAAGATATTATCTCACAGTTTTGAATGAGGCCAGAGAACAGTGTCTGTAAGAAGTATGATTTATTAGCTCCTGTAGGAAGAGTGGACGTGTGTTATGGTTTTATGATGTCTAGGACCTGCAACAGATCTTGGCAAGGCTGTGTGTATGTGTCTGTTAGAGTGTGTGTGTGTGTGTGTGTGTGTCTCTGTCTGTTGCGTTTGTCTCTGTGTGTGTCTGTCTCTGTGTTTGTGTGTGTCTGTATGTCTGTGTGTGTCTTATTGACATCAGTGTGCTAAATCCTAACCATTTTTAACTGGGGGGGGGGGGGGGGGTTGCATGGGAACCAGAAGTCAGATGACCAGATGCATATGATGTCATTCTGTAATGTCAGACAAAAATAATATTTTAATACTAGGTGAGACTGAAGTCTCAGAGCACTCTGTTTTTGTAATCTGACAGAGAAGGATGTCTCATTTACTTCATCTTGCCTTGCTCTAGTAAGTAACCAGGGAATAATAATTCTTTAGATCAGTCAGGGCAATATAGCAAGATTAGTTTAGTTAAGTATTGATCTGAAGTTGTTGCTTTCATTTGATCTTCAACGTGGGGGACTCTGATCCGCATGGATCCCACTCTGCCACATATTCCAGAATCCGATCCAAACTCCAAGCTTTTCCCCTACCCATAATGCCCCTGTCTCCCTCTTCCCCACAGATCTTGTTTTCCTCTCGATTGAACAGCAGCGTGGTTCCTTAACTCCAAGCTCCATGTGTACTAAGTGGTTATTTTTCTTTGGCTTCTTTCGCTCTTCTGTTGTCTCTTCACCTTATCTTTACTTTTTCTACCCTACCCTATCTCTGTGCACTAAGGCATCGGTTTAAAAAAAAAAAGAAAAAACTCTCCCTTTTTCCTTCTCGTGTGTGTGTGTGTGTGTGTGTGTGTGTGTGTGTGTGTGTGTGTGTGTGTGTGTGTGTGTGTGTGTGTGTTTGTTTTTTCTCCTGATTGCCATGGCTGATAACCCCAAGCCGGGCTTCAGGAAATGTGCAGACTGTGGACATAAGCTTCCCCTATCTCATGGTGTGGTCTGTTTGGGTGTTTCTCACCTAGACTCCTCCTGCTCGATGTGCGCGGGCTTCAACTCCTGCATGTTTATCGACAGGAGGAACAAACTCATACTGAAGGGTCTCCTTCCCCCTTCAACAGAAGCCTGTGCTTCTTCCTTCTACTCTCTGGCTCCTGGAACTCGACCTCCCACCAAAAGGTCCAGGGATGGAGAGAAGGCCCAGTCCAAGGAGTGGGATCGGCCGAGGAAACAGTCCCCAGACTGGTCTTCCTTGGTCGAACCCCTGGCCAAGTCCCGCCCGGATCCGAGCCGCAGCTCCCCTCTGCTTCAGTCACCTCGCTTTTCGCCAGAAGTGTCTCGGGCTCTGTCTCCACTCTCTGCTTCCTCCCTGGCTCCACTCCAGGCCCAGGTTGGCAGGTTGGCAACATCTTCTAGCCGGTCCTCTTGTAGCCTGTCCAAAGCCGAGGTGGACAGCATGATGCAGATGTTCATTCAGGCCCAGATCCAGTTGGGAGTCTTGCCTGCCCCCACCCCTCTCTGGGGCCAAGGGCATGCAGTCCACCTTTTTCCTTATTACTCCTTCTCCGATCTGACTCCCGGTTTTGGAATTATTGGTTCCAAGGTTCACCGGTGACGAGAGGTTGGTATCTATGGTCCGTAGTACCTCTCCACTGACCGTTGCCCTGAGTGGTTTGGCTCTGAAATTCTCTGAGCTGTAACCTCTGCGTCAGATCCGAGGGGGTGGCACTGACTTTGAGGTTTTCAGGGTTGTCCCTTCCTCTTAGACTCTCAGCTCTGGCACCATCTCGATGCAGGGAGTGACGGATCCGATCTCTGCCATTCCGACTTTGAGGATCCGCTTTCCTTCTTCCTTCGAGGTGTTGGAGAGGGTCCTCTGAGCTCCTACGAGACCTTTGACACTGTCATCCTGGGAGTCCATCCTGGCTCTGTCTTTTTCTGGGCCGAAGTCTGCCATCCTGCTCCCTCAGGGACATCCTGTTGCCACATCGCCACAAGTGGTTCCCCCACAGGAACTCCTCGAGGCTTCTGAGTCCTCTCAGGAATCCCCCCTCCCTGAGGAGGTCCCACAGAAGCATACATGTAAGAGGAGACATTTAGACTCCCTGCCTGAGACCCTCATGGATGATACTGACTTGGCGGAAGGGGAGGGTTCCCCTCAATCACCCCTGCAGGATGGCTCTTTTGGAGACATCATGGAGATCCCGCTGCAACATGGTGGGTGGTCTACTCAAAGCCCAGCCTGGACGTGTCTGTATTCCTGGAGGCTTTTGGCACAGGACCCTTTACCTCCTGGGTGCCCCCCCCCCTGCAGATCCTCTAGCGGATCTAATCTTATCTAGGGCGTGGAAGGAACCAGATACATTTGAGCCTATCCCCAGGCACCCAGGTAAGGTACTCAGTGCCCCTTCAGATCGACAGCACTTGTCCAAAGGGTTCCTGGCTGATGCCATGGTGGTGGTGGCTGCCACCAAAGAAGAGCTTGCACAGGAGAGTTCTTCAGTTCATCCTCCGGACAAGGAGCCTCCGGCAATGGATAGGTTTGGGAAGCAGACCTATGCGTCAGCCACTTTTGCCTTATGTGCGCTGAATTATTTGGCACATGTAATCAGGCTGCATAGGGACCTGGTCAAAGAGGGTGCTGAGTCTGCCCCAGGGTCAATGTCTGCACAGGGAAAGAGTTTTTTTCCCTCCCACATAGCCTCCTTCACTTCTATTTCTAATACTTTCATAAGGCTCCTATCACATGCTACTGTGGGTGCCTCTAGGGCTGTGGGAACAGGCGTGGCCATTTTACAGCATGCCTGGCTACAGCTTTCTGCTTTTTCAGATCCCTTAAAGGCTTCCTTCACAAATGCCCCCTATGATGGTTCCACCTTGTTTGGGTAAAACAGTTTGTGATACTTTAGTCCAGAGCAAGAAGGACGTGAAAACTTTGTTTGCTGTCGGGATCTGCTTCTCCACCCCACAGCGCTCCTTCTCTAGGAATCCACGTGGGGTTAAGAAGATGTAGATGTTCATCGTGCATACAGCTGCAGTAATCACATATGGGTTCTCTGCCTTCAGGCGGGTCCTCGGTCAGCCGAATTCCAAAGTCTTGGTCCGGCGCTTGTTGTATTTCAGTTCTTACCCAGTGCGAAGCAGAGGTATATAAGTCAGCCACAGCCGATGCCATATTCTCTTTTTGCCGCAGTGTTCGGAAGGCAGAAGCGGTTAAAAGTGCCGGTTGGCCGCAAATTCCTTTAATTAAAATTAAAAAAGTGGAAACCTGGTTCTTCTTTTTACTGAATTTCTGTTGGGGAAGACAATTGTGCCAATTACTTTTCAAAGACAATTTTTGTAAGATTAAATTATCTGCAAGCCATTTTTAGGCCCAGACATTCCCGCCCCTCTGCCGCCCTTTTACGGGCAATAAACACGATTTAAGCTGCCGATGGAGGCGCGATTTATCAATAAAGTTTTTTATAAAGCCGCATTTGTCGGTTACTCAACATTACATTTTGTGGTCTTTTTTGAAAAAGGGACAAGGACCGACACTCCAGGTCCCAGGTCTCCACCGACACCCCCAGGGCAAACCGCCTACCGTGACACGTTCTCAGCGAGACGCCTATGCAGTCCCTGACCACCGACGTCCACACCTGACTAGCGAGACATTCGTACCCGACTCGCTGGCACCTCCCTTTTTGGAGACTACAACTGCGAACAACCACAGTGACCACAGAGCTCCTAGACCATACACAACCACAGTCACCAGGGCAGTATTTAGACCTCTTCCTTTTCCAGGGTCCATCTCACTAGTCCAAATTTTTCATGCATTCCAAGAGACCTGTTGCACAGGGCCCATCCCCTAACCTGTCCACTATGCATTCTAGAAGAAAATGCTCACTAATGTCAGATCAGGCCCTATGTTCCCAAATGTCCATATAAAGAACCCAGAGGATCTCAAAGACTCAGGAATTCCTCAAGAGTCCATTTTCTCAGACCCTTCTCTGGTGGAGGAACTTGAGATGGATTCTGAATTCTGCCATTCAAATAGTCATAATGTGTCTGCATCTCCAGAGGATTTTTCCCGAAATTTTGTTCTTGCACAGAACAGTCCATTCTGTCATTATCTCCACCTCCTGTCTTTTTTTTTTACTCGGAGAGAAAAGGCAAGAGGGACATTCCAAAGAACCTCAAAGAGGACCTCTGAATATACCCTCCCTGTTCTGGAATTTCTTGATGATGTATACCTAGACCCTGTGTATACCCGACCCCCTTTCCATACTTAGTCAAACCTTCCGTGGCTTGTACTTGAGAGTCCCTAACTCTCACCTGTGGATGTCCAAAAGGATATATACAGTCCTGTCCCTAACTGCCACTCATTTCAGTTCCAAAGCCATGCAACCCTGAAATGCCAAGAAAGGCTACCTTCCGGAAGGACGCCAGAATCACTGCCAGGAAAGAGAAACCTTCCGAAGAGAATCTAGAGGGGAAAAGGTATAAAACCACATTCACCTCGCTATGAACCCCCAGTGTTTTGGTTATTACATTTAAGATATAAAATGCTAAACCTGAACAAACTAACACAAAAATAATAAAATGTATGATGCAACCTAAAAACCAGATTTGACACAAATTACATGTATATGATGCCATGCAGCTCATGAGCTGCTGCACACCTGAGATTGAATTGCGAGAGGCCCTCAAACAGGAGCTCAAAGTTTTTACTGTCATGTTAAAAGCCAAACATGCCTGGTGGCTAAAAACAAAGCTTGATGAAATTATGTGAAAGCCCTACTACTAGGCAACTCCTCGCTCCAGGCATGGGGTTTGTTTGGTACTCATACTGAGGAGATAATATGAAAACTGGAAGAAAAAAGTAACACAAGCCAAACTGTCAAGGCTTCTACAGGGCAAAGGCCACCTCTAGCAGCAAATCATTCAAAAACTGGTCCTTTCCACCTGCTACACAGACAAAATGAAGACAGGTAACAATAAAGAAGGGGCATAAGATCACAACAGCAAATCATGGCTGGGCAGACAATGGGGCACCTCCTTGGAGGTGAGTTGCACTAAGACAGCAGACAACCATATCACAAAAGGCAAATCCTCCTCCAATTCACAATTCAAAAAATCTCAGCTGGCAGCTTCTTTGGGAGAAAAGCACTCACTAATTTCAGGAAATTTAGAAATTATCGCAACAAACAAATTACAAAAGGGACATACTGAAAGCCATTCAAGAGGTTTTTTGTACCACAAAGAAACAGTATTTGAAAGAGATGCCACCTGGTATCAAGAAAGAGAGGGCAGAGCAACAAATTGAAATTCCATCCAACCTGACAGCGAAAGCTGCCAATTCAAGATAATCACATTACAGGTTATCTTCCTATGCTTTTCAAGGAGGCAAAAGGGTAACTACTGACTCAAGGAGGACTTCATTATCCTATCAGACAAAGCTGCTGTCCGAAAAATTCAAGATGCCTACATTACAGCAGCTCACTTATCTGGCAACAATTTTCTTATGCACTGTTATTTACCTCTCACGAGGCATACCTGCATGTCCAAATCAGACAAAGCCAAGGGATACAAAGCTTTTCTTTTATTTCAAATTCTGCCTGATCCAACTGCATTGCCCATTGGCTTTTCTGCTTTGCTGGCTACTGCGTGCCAGCAGAATAAATGGATAATTGCCATAAGAGCAGTCTTCAGGGGATGCAACATCTCGGAAAATTTTTGACTGCCCTGTCCCAACGACAACAAGCACACAACTGACTCTCTATCTTACGCCAGATACCAGCAATGTGAATTGTATCATGGACACAGTAAAACAAGAATCCAGGCAAAAACCCATCCAATCCAACACATTCTGGGCCTGGGTGCCAACCACACTTTTTACCATGATGTGCAAGTTGCATACTGCGCCTAAACCCAGGTACCAAAACAACTGGTCTCAACAAAGTCACATGTTGAAACAAAAATAAACATAATTCCAAAATGGAAAAGGCTTTGCTATGCATGCTCAAGTGCATCAAACAAAGTTGCCAAATCACTCAATAAGAAAATGCTAAAACTGTCCTTCACCTAAAAAAATTCCACAGATTGGTTTTGGGATACACAATTTGGAAACAATAACCAAGGAATTTCCGTGGTTGAAGGAAAAGAATTTTCACATCAATGTGAAACAAAAACAAACAAGGATAATGCAATTCAAGTATTCACAACAGACAATGACACAGAACAAATTATTGATAAGATAAGACAACACTGAAGTAATGTGGTACATAAATACTGGAGCGGGAACATTCATATCCCCCACCAGACTAGCTAAGAAAAGAATGCACTTGGCTCTGGAATTACAAACTGGCATTTCAGGACAAGTACTTGCCAGAATTTGGAAGAACACACACAGACAAACAAAGCACAAATATAACAACTCACTGGGAAATCATTCATGCATCCATGGGTGTTTAGACTGAAATCCAAGCTTGAAAGCAGCCAGACAAAGGGCTTCATTCCCTCAAAAGGTTTCAATTGAGGTTTGGAAAACACGCTGACAGACAATCTAAGCAGAAATATGATAGATCAAGCAACCGGACAGCACTCTCTTACTCCGCTTTTCCAAAGCTGCCTCTTCTTTGGGAACTCCATAGTACTCTTGAAAGCCTGAGCAAACAAACCAAGAAAAAACTGGACTTCATCCACTGGCCAAGACAGTGGACTGACATTCTCCTAACCCCTCTAACAGCAGTAATGCTTCCTCACCTCTGCCTCTTCTTACCCTGGCCTGTCTTGCAATAAGATTGCTTCAGAAGACTGAAAACACTCAATTGCACCAGACGAAATTCCTCAACACTGCAGACCCCATTTCTGACCCCGAGGTGCCTGATGTCCTCTCCAAGGCTACCTCTAATAAAACTAGGCTGCTGAACTCCGAAATAAAAAGAAAAATTGCAGTTGAAACAGAAAATCTTGCTGCATACACCCTGGAAAACTCTATTTGCCTCAGGTATTACTTTATTCCCAATTGCTGCTGAACAATGGACTGGTTTGAAGGCCATCTACTAGAAAAGGAGCCATTTCCAAGATCGGCCCACTTTTAAGGCAATTCCTAGAGGGCTTGGAATATAAAATTTCAGAGGACCCAGACAATCAGGTGCTACAGTAACCAGTGCCAGCCTTCCTTCCTCTAATTACATTCTAGAAAATAAAAATTGTTGCCTCAAGTTCTGAGCTGCAGCTCAACAGATTGATCCAATTTGTCCTGGTTCACCCTTCTTCTCTGCAGACATCAGCTCAGAGGTAAGACTAAGACTTAATCAATCACAACAGCCCTTTCTTATCTTCCAACATTACATTCTGGAAAAACTTCGAACCAAATTTTTTGGATCCAAGAACAGCTACCAACTTGTTTTTTATCAACAAAGCAACACTTACTTCCCTTCTCCCAAATCCTCCAAACTCAGGGATGGGCTCAGCTTCTCCTAGAAATCCATGTGCAGCCCTTTCTTCATTTTTGCCAACAAAGCCTTCAGGAAATCAGAACAACTTTTTCTATGCCTAAAGTAACTCCAGGGTAGCTTTTACCAAAAGCCACAGACTTACTCAGATAGGTCACTGCACACGATTTAGTTAGGGAATCATGGCTACATCTGGGCTGTCCAGATCACAGCTACCCATTATTTGGCCACCTGAAGCCTACAGCTATCCTCACAGGAGTTGTGTCTTAGATATCCCAGGCTAGCTTCCACTTGTACCACTTACATTCCTTCAGCAAGGAGCTTCACCACCTGCAGACAATATTCCAAGACCAGAGCAGGTCAGCTACTGCTGTGTTGCAGGGCGGGTTGGCTGCTCCCAGTTCAGCCTACCCAACAGCCTCTCCCTTCCAGAGTTCCCACTAACATAGGTGGTTTGCACCTGTATTGGAAGATAACACAGTACAGTTTTTGTACCTTGTACAAAATGTTTCTCTTATCCAAGCACACAGCAGCAGGCTTTGCTACTGCTGTGTTGCAGGGCATTCTGGCTCATCCCAGTTCACACTATATTGTAAGTTATCCTCCGAGCTTTGGGATTCTACCCATGCATCTTGTGGGATTACATATGATGTCTTGAATATATATATATATCTATATATATATATACATATTATATATTATATACACTTTATTCATTGCCTTCCATTTGGGGCAATAGAGCATCTTTAGCAAGAAAGACTGAGAATATGTGTACCACAGCTTTGTATACCTCCTCATCACTATTTGCTTGGAAGAACCTTTTTGGATGTCTGAAAGTTCTTCCCAAGATGCTCAGGATTCGCCTTCCCCTAGGGGTAGCGGGGGATAAAGGTAGACATAGCCCTCATGGCGGAGAGGTTTCCATAGAGGCAAGGGTCTTGGGATTTCTTCCCGGACAGACCCTTTCAGCAACCCTGAGGGGTTTGCCTGACTGCTCGTCTCTGGAGGCAGTTGGGGGAAGAATCTCTCTAAACCCAACGGACTGGGAGTTGATTACAAATGATCGCTGGGTTCTGCAGTTCATATACAGAGGTTATTCGATTCCATTTCTCCATCCCCCCCAAACACCTCCCAGATATTCCACCCGGTCAGTGGGAGGAGGCAGCCACAGAAGTTACCAGGTTGCTTGCAAAACAACTCATCCAGCCTGTCCCCTGAGACCAGTCCGGATCAGGCATTTTTTCCAGGTATTTTTAGTGCCAAAGAAAACTGGGGATTTAAGACCCATACTGGATCTTTCAACCATGAACCTGTGGTTCACCAAGACGAAATTCCGGATGGACACCCTTCAGTCCATTCTGCCCTTCCTGCAGATGAATGACTGGATGTAGTCTGTAGATATACAGGATGCATACTACCATATCAAGATGAACAGGAGCCAATCACTTTCAGTTCAGGGCACAACCCTTTGGGCTCACCACCTCCCCTTTGGTGTTCACCAAAGTGATAGCGATAGTGGTGGCTCACCTGCTGCTGCAGGGGTTTCAGGTCTCCCCCTACCTGGATGAGTGGCTCCTCTCTGCCCCCTCCAGCCATTGACTGATTTGAGCCAGGGATCATCTTCAGATTGCTCAGTTCCTGGGCATAACCATAAACCTCTGCAAGTCTCAGCTGGCACCAGTGCAGGTACTGGATTTCATAGGTGCTTGATTGGACACGACCCAGGGCAGGGTGTTTCTACCCCCAGACAGACCATTATCACTCCATCATTACATGCTCTACATTCTCCTAGCCATCCTTCCCCCAGTGGGCTCAGTTCATATTGCGTTGGGGGTCCAGGGCAGCCACGATCACTCTTGTCCCAACTGCACGTCTTCATATGAGAGTTCTACTATTGACCTTAGCTGTTCAGTGGACTTTACTAGATCCTACCTTGTCACACCCTGTTTGACTGTCCCATGTGTGCAAGGACTGTCTTCTTTGGTGGCTCCAATCCATGGACCTCTTTCAAGGTCGTCCATTTGTTCTTCCCTTCCTCACGATCATGGTGACCACATACGCTTCCCTGCTCAGGTTGGGGGGAGCATTGCATGGGAAGGATGACCCAAGGCATGTGGTCCTCTCTGGAGACCAGTCTGCATGTCAGTGTCCTAGAGATGAGGGTGGTGCTTTTGGCGTTGCAAGCTGTCCATGCCTTTCTTCCTCTGCGGACTTTTGCCATACAGATGGACAATATGCCAGTAGCCTGGTATCTCAACAAGTAGGGGGGACCAGATCTTAGCCCCTTTGTCACAAAACCATGAGATTGTGGGAGTGGTCAATCTCCACTGGTCTTTTCTGGTGGCAACACACATCCCAGGGAGGTCCAACATATTGGCGAACAGGCTCAGAAGGTCTATTCTGATGCCTTATGAGTGGTCTCTGAATATTTCAGCATCTGAATAGATCTTTCTAAAATGAGGCCAGCCTTGCTGCGATCTCTTCGCTTCTCCTTTAACATGAATTGCAACAAGTATTTTGCCCTGAACCCCCCACTGGAGGAGTCTCCAGAGATGCTCTAGTTCATGCTTGGCCCTCCGGTCTACTGTATGCTTGTCCTCTGCTCCCTCTAATTTCCAAGTTATTTCAGAAAGCTCGACGTCTGGGGAGCTCATTGATCTCTTTGCCCCTTTCTGGCCTCGCCACGTTTGGTTCCTAACTCTGGTCTCGCGTAATGTGTCCTTCGGATATTGATCCATTCCTGGATCTGATTACACATCCCTCAGGTATTCCTCACCCAGACTTGGCGTGAAGCTCACAACTTGGCTGCTCCGATTCCCATGATAGTTGGGACTTCTGGGCTGTCTTCCCCCATTAAGAAGATCTTGGTAGCAGCTCAGAAATCTTCTACCAAGCAGCTTTGTTAGAGTAAATGGAAGCGTTTCTCAATCTGGGCCTCTCAGCATGATTTGCACCCTTCACTGTGCCAGTTTCGGCCGTTTTGGAATTTTTGGCAGACATTTTTAACCATGGCACTAGTTTCTCTACAGTTAAGGTACAACTGGCAGCAATTTCTAATTTTCACGTAGGTGAAAATTCGGCTTCATTGGCTTCTTCTAAATTTTGTAAGGCTTTTTGAAAGGTGCCTTTCTACTTAGGCTTCCAGTTAAGGACCCAATGCCCCCTTAGGATCTTACTTTTGTGTTGCAGGCCTTGGTTTCTTCTCCTTTCAAACCAGTGGCCATGGTTGATTTGCAGTTTCTGTCATGGAAAACAGCTTTTTGGTAGGAATTACCTCAGCCAAGAGGGTTTCTGAGATTCAAGCCCCATTATATGATCTTCCATAAAGAAAGGGTGTCCCTGCGGACTAATCCATCATTTCTACTGAAGGTGGCATCAGAGTCTAATATTAACCAGGTCATCAATTTACTAGTTTTCTTTCCAAATTTCCAAAATAAGGGAAAGTAAAATTGCACTTGCTTAATTTTCATAGGCAGCTGCATTTCTATTTGCATAGAACAATATCCTTTTGTAAACTGGATTAACTTTTTGTTTCCTTCTCCAAACCCTTTTTGGGAAAGCCTGTTTCTAAAGTTACTATTGCTCGATGGATTTCTGAATACATTTCATCGGCCTGTCAAGCTAAAGGTTTATATCCATTAGGACATGTCTGGGCGCATTCCACCAGGTCTCTCGCTACTTTGGCGGCTTTTTGGTCCAAGGTTTTGTTAGATGATATCTGTTCAGCAGCTACCTCGGCTTCATCACACACATTTATCTCCCTTTATAAATTGGACCTTCTTTCCAGGGGCAGGGCATCCTGTGGCTCAGCTGTGCTCTGGAACATCCTTCCATGAGGACCTCCCAGGGTTATTGGTAGCTGGGGACTCTGTCTCTCAGGTTGAAGATCAAATGAAAGCAACAGCTTCAGATAAATAAGTTATGTACTTACCATGACATTCCATCTGAGTTGTTGCTTTCCATTTGTCTTCAACCATCCCTCCCTTCCTTCCCCTGCCTTGTGTGGGCTGTGTAGTGGACCGGATAGAAGAATTATAGTCCCAATATCCTAGCTAGTCTTCCCTTTAGTAAACCTTTTGTGGGTTGTGCCAGGTTGATAGGCATATTGTCTAGGTTGGGATGCTGCTTTTCCTCAACAAACTCAATCTGAGAGGAGGAGGAGGGAGACAGGGACATTATGGGTAGGGGAGGAGCTTGGAGTTTGGATCTGATGCTGGACTACGCGGCTGAGTCAGATCCTTGCCAGATCTGAGTCCTTCAGGTTGAAGACAAATGGAAAGCAACAACCCAGATGGAACATTATAAGTACATAACTTTTTTTTTTTTTTTTCTTCAACTATGTGAATATGTCCACCTGTGTTATTTTTAATATTTCCCGTGAATGAAACTGTGGTGTTTATTGTAAATAGGTATTTAGTATTTTCATGTTCTTTTTCTATTTATTATTAAATATATTTAAACTTTTCATTGTGGCTAGTCCTTTAGAGAATATCTTAACCTTTAAGAGTTCTTTATCTATTGGTGACAGTGTGACCACTTCTGAAAGCCTGGCTGTTTGGTCAACCTTACCATCTTTATTAATAATTTCATTCAGTATAATTGAATACCCTTGTAAGAGCCTTGGAGTAGCTGTCTTTGGGGTGTCTGTTGACTAACTTATAGTCTGGGCAGAAGGGGGCATATGTAATAAATCTGTGCACAGCCTTTCCTGTGTGTGTGTGTGTGTGGGTGTGTATGTATGTGTGTGTGTGTGTGTGTGTGTGTGTGTGTGTGTGTGTGTGTGTGTGTGTGTGTGTGTGTGAGAAAGTCAAATCTGTGTGTGTGTGTCTGCTACTTGGAGCAGAGACTGAAGGACCATTTTCACAGGGAGAGTGCTGGAGAACTAGGCTTGGGCACTCGACTGAGGTCTCAACCCTATAGCTGTACCAGTGGGGAGGCTGATTGGGGACTTGGATGGAGACAGAGAAATCTGGACCCTGTGCTGAGTGCGTTCCCTATGTGCTCTTAAGGGAAATTGTGTTTGATGCAGGGAGCTGCATCTGGAAATAATGGGTGTATCCATTTTTGTTCGACGTGAATGTCCCTCTTCAGTGCCAGGGGTGAGGATTCAGGCTTCTTGATTTCTGGTCCAGATAATGGACATCACTTGAGGTTTCTCCTGCCAAGTCCACACAGATCCCCCTACTCAGAAGCCTTCCTTTCCAGATAAACCAGGTGCTGTCTGATAACCTGATTCTTCTGAGCCACTTTCCTCTTTCACATCATCTTTCTTTGTCTCTTCCTCTCTGGTAAGCATAATGCTGGTTTCCTGTTTTTTTTCCGTCATTCTCCAAGGGTATTTCATGGTTTGGAAATCTCTTTCTCCCTTCATGGGCATTCCTCAGCCACATCAATACCAGTTGAGCTTTTTTTCCAGAGGTGCTTCAGGGTCTTTTGATTCAAGGAACTATTCAGGAGTTTCCAGCTGCTCAGAGGGGGAAAGGGTTTTATTCCAGAATGTTTTTGGTCCCCAGGAAAGAGGGCAGTTGGAGACCCTTTCTGGATCTTTCTCACCTGAATGCATTTCTGAAGGTTCCTTCCTTTTGAATCTTATCCCTTCAGACTTTGCTCCTTCTCCTGCTTCCTCAGACTTCTATGGTTTCTCTGGATCTTAAGGATGCTTGCCTCCATATTCCTATTAATTTCCTTTTCAGGACATCTTTACATTTTTCTGTTGCTTCCTGGCATTTTCAGTTCTCTGCTTTGCCCTTTAGCCTCTCTATTATCCCAAGAGTGTTCACCAAATGCCTAGCTCCTGTGATTGCTTTTTGCAAGAGGCTCAAATCCATTCAAGTCTGTCCTTATTTAGACGACCTGCTTATTCAAGCCTCCTCTCTAAAGATTCTTTTACAGCACCTTCAGTGGGTCATCACTCTGTTGCAAAGCCTGGGGTTCTCTGTAAATTTTCAGAAGTCTTTCCTGTCCCAGACACAGAATCATGTTTTTCTGGGATGCAGGATCCAGACTGTTCTATGCTACCATCCGTGCCTCTTCAAAAGGCTTTGACTCTCATTTCCTTTTTTCAGTCCCTTCTTCCTCTGGCCTTAATTTCAGCCATGGAATTTCCAAGGGCTGTGGAATTCATGGGATCCACCATCTCTATGCTTCCTTTCACCAGATTACACATGAGAAAGCTTCAATGGTATCTAAAGTCAGTTTGCCTTCAGTATTCTCGTCCTGTAGAGATGTTCTTCATCTCACATTGCTGCAGTCCTTACACTTGGGTATACCGCTGTCCTCGGTCGGCCCGAATACCACAGTATATGGCTGACGCCTGTCATGGCGCATTAAACTGACGCCAGGACGTCAGGGTATAAATGCGCATGACCGACGTCATATCCTCAGTCTTTTTGCCTGGTCCGATGCAGAAGCAACGCTATGAGTGCAGGTTGGCGTCCTGAGATTTTCCCGAAATAGGAGTTTCAGACCGAATCAAATTTGAATATTTTGGTTTTTCTTGCCTCAGTATTTACCGGATGTCAGAAAAAGTAAATAACTGTATTTCTTGTGGGAAGCAGATACCACATAGGGATTACCATAACTTGTGTATACCTTGTTTAGGGCCTGAGCACGACGTTGTTGGGTGTCCCTCTTGTGCTAGGTTTAACAAACGTATAATTAAGAGAAGATTAGATTGTGCCAGGTTAGTCTTCGGAAGCGGTGCAACTACAAAATGCCGCCGGATGCTCCGGCGCTTCTTCCAAGGACAAAGGGACTAGGTTTGTTAGAAGAACCGTCCGTCCCTGACGTCGGTTCTTTAGAAGGTTCGGTAGAGCCGGAGGTTCAGACTGAAATTTCTTTACAGTCCCAGGGAGAGACTTTACTATTGCAGGATGTGTCCTCTCAGGAGGTAGGCCAGGCTGAAGGGGCCTCTCAGGTAACTGTCCTCCCCTCTCTGCCTAGGGTAGTTAGGCCTTCCCCTACTGTTTCCAAGGCTTCTCCCAGAGGCAGGCCAGGTTTACCTGGCACTCCTAGTAGTTCAGGCCCTGTATACAAGAGACATATGCTTAGGATGGCAGAAGATTTAATTACCATGATTAGGGGTTCTATGCCCCCTCCTGAAAAGAGGCCTAGGGGGGAACCTGAAATTGGGGTTTTAGAACAGGATTCTGATGCTTCCGAGTCTTCGGCTGAAGATGTGCAGGAGTTTTCCCCATATTCTGATTCTGAGGTGGATGACTCTACTCCTTCTGCTTCTCCTCCTGAGGATTTTTCATTCTCAGAGACTTTACATTCCATGAGGGAGCATTTTAAATGGGAAGGTCAGGATTTCTCTGATTCTAGGAAAAGACTTGGGGAATTTTTGTTTTTACCCCAGCATAGGCCTTTATCTATACCTCCTGTTCTTACTGTGGTGGAAGATGTTTTTACAGAGGCTTCTCTTAATCCTGATTCTTTGCCTCCCGCTCCTGTTAAGCCAGACAGGTATTATAGGGTGCCTGAAGCTCATAAGTACCTTTTCAAGAGCCCTAGGGCGGACCCAGAGATTGTTTCACAGGGACCTAAGGGGGTTAAGGCTTCTGTTGTTAAAAACCCGGTCCCTCCGGATAAAGAGGCTAGGGCTTTGGACAGATGGGGAAAGAAAGTTTATACTTCTTCCACTTTAGCCATGAGGGCTTTGAATTGCCAATTCCACATGCTGAGATATCAAAACTATCTTCTTTCACAATTAAAGTCTAAGGTAGATGCTCTGGCAGAAGGTATTGAATGTAAGGAGTTACAAGATCTAGTGCATGTTTCAGAACAGGTGGGAAAGCATTCCTTGCAATGTGGTTTTGATGCTGTGCAGGCCTCTTCGAGGGTGGCTGCCACTGGTTCTGTAATACGCAGGCACGCCTGGCTAAGGGATCAGAATTTAGCTGAGCATGTTAAGGCAAGGATCTTGGATGCTCCTTTGCAATCTGATGTGTTGTTTGGATCTCCTGTTGAAGCAGTTTTAAAGAAAATGGAAGACAAAGCTAAGTCTATGCACACTGTTAAAGATTTTTTACAGGTCCAGCCTCCAAAGTTTAGTAGAAATTGGCCAACCAAGGGGTGGACATATCCTTCTTATGATTCCCAGTCTAGGGGTAGGTCTAGGCGTGGTAGGGGCAGAGCTCAGGGCTCTTTTAGATCTAGAATAGGGGGCTCACCTGCACAGTCTTCCGGTGAGGGCAGGGGTCAGCCCTTTCGTAGACAAACCCAATGACCTACCTTTTCAACTGCCAGAACCTTCCGTCTGGCAGCACCTTTGGGAGGAAGACTGGCACTTTTCAAGGAAAACTGGAGTTTAATTACCCAAGACAGATGGGTATTGGACATCATTCACCACGGTTACAGGTTTTATTTCCATACCCTGCCCCTTTCAAAGGCATGCCAGACATTCCTCCTCAACACAGACTAGAAGCTTACAGACAAATTTCTCTGTTACTCCAGATAGGGGCCATACAACCGTGCCTATGACAGAAAGGGGCCTAGGTTTTTATTCTCGCCTATTCCTAGTGCCAAAAAGGGGAACACGTGGAGACCAATTTTGGATTTATCTATCCTCAACACCTTTCTGGACATACCCAAGTTCAAGATGCTGACATTACAACAGCTTTTACCTCTACTGGGCAAGGATCACTGGATGGTAACTTTGGATCTCAAGGAGGCTTATCTTCATGTTCCTATCACACTAAGTTGCAGGAAGTATCTGCGTTTTCGAGCTGGAAATTCTCATTATCAGTTCTCTGCATTGCCCTTTGGCTTATCTACTGCGCCCAGAGTATTCACAAAAGTTCTAGCTCCAGTGATAGCTTTCTTCAGGCTAAATGGAATACAAATCTATCCTTATTTGGACGACTGCCTTATTCTGGCTCAAGAAAGGGAAGTTCTTCTTCAGCATTTGGAATATGTGATAACAGTGCTAAGATGCCTAGGGTATTCTGTGAACGAAACAAAGTCCAGTCTAGTACCCTCTCAAGACATGTGCTTTCTGGGTGTGAGACTGAATACAGCAACCCAGATGGCTTTTTTGACCCCGGACAAACAAAAGAATCTTTCCCTTTACTTCCAACAACTATCACATCAGTCCGGGCTGACTGCAAGGACAGTCCTTCAAGCCTTAGGTTTCATGGCATCTTGTATTCTGGTGCTTCCCAATGCCAAACTGCATATGAGGAAGCTACAATGGTATCTCAAAAATCTATGGACACAGCACTGCCAGGATCTGGACACTGTCATTCAAATAATACCTTGCATCCAAAAGGAATTTTTGTGGTGGGCTCAGCAATGTCACCTAAACAAGGGACTTTCTGTGACCCGCCAGAGGCGAGTCAGATTCTAACAACAGATGCCTCGGACAAAGCTTGGGAGCTCATCTCAATGGAAAGTGGATACAGGACAAGTGGCCTGTCAGACTGCAGCATCTACATATCAACTTGAAGGAGATGTTGGCAGTCCAGTTTGCATTAATGGCCTTCAAGGATTTACTTCTCCCAGGACAGGTGCTGATTCTAACAGACAGCACAACAGTCATGTGGTACATCAACAAACAAGGGGGAACACATTCTTACCCTCTATGCAGACAAGCAATGATTTTGTGGGACACTGCTCTCAGTTTACAACTAAATCTCCAGGCAAGGTTTCTGCCGAGTGCAGAACTCCTTAGCAGATGTGTTAAGCAGGCAAATCATGGATCCCCACGGTGGCAATTGGATCTTCATGTATTTCAGCAATTGACAGTGTCATGGGGAACTCCAGACATAGATCTGTTCGCTTCTCCTCTAAACCACCAGCTGCTAAAGTTTTGCACAAAAAGGATTCATCACGCAGCTTGGAAAGTGGATGCTCTTTCTTTCAGTTGGAAAAATCTTCATGTGTATGCCTTTCCGCCTCTTCCTCTCCTCCTAAAGGTACTTCTAAAGGTCAGACAGGACAAACCAAGAATGATCCTGATAGCTCCAGATTGGCCTCGACAACACTGGTACCCATTACTGAGAAGTCTGGTAAGGAAACCACCTTGGCCCTTGCCTTTAATTCCACACCTGTTGTCCCAAAAGGACGGTCATCTACTCAATATCAAGCTTCACTCTCTTCATCTCACAGCATGGCATATCCTGTTTTGACCCACAGCAGGGCTCAACTTCCTCAACAAGTTTTGAATGTGATTATGGAAGCTAGAAGACCTAGTACAAGGAAAGTGTATGCAGACAAATGGAAGAGATTTGTGTTTTGGAGTGCAGCAAAGGATGCGGACGTTTCTGAGCCTAATTTGACTATGGCTCTTCAATATCTTACTGAATTATTGGACAAAGGTTTGTCCTTCTCTTCCATTAAGATTCATGCTGCAGCAATTTCAGCTCACTACGACTGTGATCCACCATTGTTTTCTCATCCTTTGTTCAAGCAATTTCTTAGAGGGGCAAAGAACATAAGACCCACGTAGAGCTCCTACTCCTGCTTGGGACCTCAATTATGTGTTGGAAAAACTCACTCTACAACCTTTTGAGCCTGCAGCTACTGCTGAGTTGAAATATTTGTCATGGAAGACTGCTTTTTTGTTGGCCATTACCTCTGCAAGAAGGGTTTCTGAATTGCAGGCCCTTATGGCGGTTGAGCCTTTCTTGATTTTCCATAAGGATAGGGTATCTTTACGTACTAATCCTTCCTTTATGCCTAAGGTGGTTTCAAGTGTGTCTTTAAACCAAACTATTCATTTACCTACCTTTATGCAGACCCCAAAATAAGGGGAAAAGATTTTGCATACTTTAGATGTGCACAGGCAGTTCGCTATTACTTAAACAGGACTAAGGATTTCAGGCAGTCTCAGCAGTTGTTTGTTTCTTTTGCTTTGTGTTCTCAGGGCAAGCCTGTGTCAAAACAAACTATTTCCAAGTGGATTGGGTTTTGCATTGCTTTTGTTATTCCCATCATGGCAAGGAGATTCCAACAGGGATTAGACCTCATTCCACTAGGGCTACTGCCACTTCTACAGCCTTTCTAAGGGGGTGGCAACTAAGGATATTTTGGAGGCAGCTACTTGGAGTTCAGTACATACTTTCTCTAAGCATTACCACCTTCCACTCTACTCTAAATCTAGGGCTGGTTTTGCCACTGCTATTTTACAGGGCATTTTGGCAGCTCCTGCTTCTCTATGATTTGCCATCCTCCCTTACCTCTGCTTTGGGAATCTACCCAAGTGTAAGGACTGCAGCAATGTGAGATGAAGAACATAGTACAGTTTTGTACCTACCAAAAATGTAGATGTTCAAGATCCACATTGCTGCAGTCCAATTACCTCCCTCCTTCCCCTCTGTGTTTAGGGGTGGTTGTGTGGATAGGTTTGTTCCCTAGCATATTTGTAAAAAGTTGTACATAGTTTTGCTGCAGGGGTGTTTAGTGTTTGGTGGTTTTTTGATTTTACCCTGTTTAGGGTCTTCTGACATCTGGGGCAAGAAAAGACTGAGGATATGACGTCGGTCATGCGCATTTATACCCTGACGTCCTGGCGTCAGTTTAATGCGCCATGACCGGCGTCAGCCATATACTTTGGTATTCGGGCCGACCGAGGACAGCGGTATACCCAAGTGTAAGGACTGCAGCAATGTGGATCTTCGAACATCTACATTTATGGTAGGTACAAAACTGTACTTTTCCAATTCCTCCTCTTCCATGTCTCAAGTTGAAATTTCAGTGGTGGATTCACCATCTGACTTTGAATCCAGGGCTTCCCTTTCAAACCCTACTTCCCTCTCAGGATCTGTTCACAGGCACCTCAGATTGTCGTTGGGGGCTTCCTTCAGAAACCTATAGGTGCAAGGCTTTTTTGTCTCCACAGCAACAGAAGGAGCACATCAGTATCAAGAAGATGAGAGCTTTTTTGGTGGCCCTACCTGCTTTACATCCTCTGTGTCAAGGGCCCCTAAAGATCTTTACAGACAACATCAAGGTGTTGTGGTACATCAACAGACAAAGGAGAACAAGGTCCTATCTTTTGGCACTCCAGGTTTGGGAGCTAGAAATTCAGTACCAAGTCACACTTAAGGCCGTGTACGTTCCTTCAAGTCAGAATTTTGTGGCAGATTCCCTGAGCAAGTCCATAACACAATCTCATAAGTGGATACTTCATAGGGATGTGTTTCTGGACATTATCCACCAGTGGGGTATGCCTCAAGTAGACTTCTTTGCCTCCCCTCTGAACAAGCAACTTCCTCAATCTTGTGCCAGAGCTCCATGTCCTCTGGCCTGGAAAGTGGATGCCCTATATTTTTTCATGGAAGGGGGTGTTTCTTTATGATTTCCCTCTCCTTCCTCTCATTCCAGAAGTCTTGTGCAGAATAAAACAGGATGCTCCCAAAATCTAGCTGGTGACTCCCTTTTGGCCCAAACAGCATTGGTTCCTCCTTCTGCATTTAGCCAATGGCATTCATCACAAGTTACATCATAGGGTAGATCTTCTCACACAATACAAGGGATCTGTCATCCATCCCCACCTGCCTACTCCTCAGCTGACACTGTGGGTGATAGGATTTTGATTTCCTATAGGCACCTTTTTCTAAGGATGTGCTTCAGGTTCTGCAGGAGCCCAGGAAACCAACTACAGGGAAATCCTACTTGTCCAAATGGAAAGGGTTTTCTGTGTGTTGTCTTTCTTGTAACCCGGACCCACTTACTATGGATGTTGCTGTGGTTCTTTTATTTTTGTGAATTTCATCAATGCTGGGTTGGCATATCTGTCTAAAGCCCACGTCTCAACTATTTCTGCTTATCTGCATTTAGTTTCTCTCTTGGCCTCTAGGTTTGAGGTCAAACTGTTTCTTAAAGCCGTCCTTCATATTAGACCTCCCAGGAAGCCTGTTCCTCCTTCCTCGGATTTTAATTTGGTTTTGGAGAAATTGACTCTGGCGAAATTGACTCTGGCTCCTTTTAAGCCTGCAGCTTTAGCTTCCTTACATTATTATTCTTGGGAGACTGTTCTTTTGTTAGCCCTTACTTGTCCCCGATGGATGTCTGAGCTTCAAGCACTTATGGCTGTTACTCCTTTATTTTTTTTCATAAGGACAGAGTGTCTCTTCATACCAATCCTTCTTTCATGCTTGAGGTAGTGAATGAGTTGTCTTTTAATCGCTCTATTAATTTGCCCACTCTTTCCCCTTTTCTGCAGTCTGTTAGTGAGAAGTTGTTGCACACTTTGGATATGCATAGACAACACAGATTTTAATTGGAGAAAACTAAAGCTTTTCGAAAATCTGATCAGTTTTTTTTTGTTTCTTTTCATCTTAGATCATTAGGTTTGGTGGTTTCCAAGCAGACACTTATTTCTAAAGCCATTTATTTTTGTTCTTATCATGGTATGAGCCTTCCTTCTATGGTCAAGGCTCACTCTTCTAGGGCTGTGGCTTCTTCTGGTGCTTTTTTCAAGAGTTTGGATACTGACTCTATCCTTGAGGCAGCTACCTGGTCTTCGGCGCATACCTTTACCAAGTTGGATGTCATATCTAGGGCTAGAGCTGGTTTTGCTAGGGCCATCCTTTATGGGTTCCAAGAAGGCTCTGTTGGCCCTTCCTCTGTCCTGTCTTCTTCCTGATCTTTTGCACTCTCCCTCATGTTAAAAATACTGCAACAGTGAAATGGAAGGTTATAGTTTAGTTGGGTAAAATCTTACCATAACAGTAGATGTCCTTCTCTTCACTGTTGCAGTATTCCTTCATTCTGTCCTCCCCCGGGTCTTTTGTCCCTCTGGATGTGTAAGTTACCCTCTGGTATCCTAGGGCTGGTATTCCTCCTGGGGCTCTCAGCTCTGAGGAAGATACATCAGGATGTCACCTTTATGCCCTATTCCTTGCACGGGAGCATACGTGTGATGTATGGCTTATTTTTAACCACCTAAAGGGTTTGGTATACTGGCCGGATGTCAGGCCACCGTTGTAAGGGAATCCCTTATTAAGAATACTGCAACAGTGAAGAGAATAACATCTACTCTTATGGTAAGATTTTACACAACTGTACTTTTGTTTTACATTTTGTGTATATGTTATATGTATGTATGTATGTAACGTTAAACATAAATATTGCATAGCTTGGCGGATCATAGCAGATAGTGTCCATCTAAATGTAAACTGTGATGCATTTTGTGTACAAACAGAACAGCTGTTGTAAAGAAATGTTTCCTTCAGAAGTTGAAGGTAAATGAGTGTTTCTTTAGTAGACGAGAGAAATATTGCTGCATTAAGTAGAGTAGGTTTGCTTAATGAAGCAATTAATTTATAAAAGGAAGGCAAAAGTAAGTCCATGAACATTTATTGTTTGCCCTTCTTGATGGGGGGTTGACTTTTGGAGTAGTAGCTGTGGAAGAGTGACAGCAGAAGGAATGTATACCTGAAGAAGACTAGGATGAAGCTGAAGAGTGCCCTTTTATAGGGATCCAGAAGTTAGAGGTCTTGAAAGGCTGAGAGAAAGAGAGAGAGAGAGAGAAAGACAAGACAACGGGGGGATCTACTGAAGGAAAATTTATCTCATATGTATGGGACTGAGTTTAAGTCACTTTTATACACATTTGCTTTGGGGAAAGCCTGCTTTTTTTGTTTTGTACATTAAACTATGCTGTTTGTTCGATGACCAGTGATACCTGTTGTTTTTTATTTCTCAGGAGTGAATTGCCTTGGGCATGTTTTGCCATTCCAGCAACCTAAAACTGTACCTTTCACTGTCTTCATTAAGGCCACCTATTTTGATCATAATGTTCTTCCCCTTGGGATAGTTAACTGTTGGAGCAGAGTTTCTCCATAACATGAGAGAGAAAGTCCTGTGCTATGTGCTTAGAAGTTTTCTCCCTTCCCCCCCAAGTTGTCAAGTGCACCATTGTATTTATCTAGTTTGTCAGGATGGCAGCTATAGAACAGTTGGTGCAGACTATTTCCATTACAGCCAGAGGAATAACATTAGTGGCCAAACTGATGGCTACACCAAGGATAGTTCCACCACTAAAGCAGTTAACCAGTGAGGACATCCTAAAAGAGGGATGGACCCAGCTGATTAGGTCAGGATCCTTTCAGCTCAGCTGACTGGAGAACCCCTGAATGTAAGGAACTGTCAGGATTATGAAAAGGTTGAAAAAGACTTGCATGCCAGTGCTGGTTTTACCTCTGAGATATAAACTCAGAAATTTCATAGCAAATTTTTTTCTCGTAACAAAACAGTAAAGTCACAATTATGTGGCTTAAAAAAGCATATCATTTAATTTGTTTGGATCCTGAGAGTCAACATACTAATTAAAGTGGAAAAAATATTAACCATTGACCAATTTAAAAATTTGTACTTTCTGGATCCTTGGGGTTAATCTGACACACCCACTTTCTTCAAGCAGCAAGTTTTTCTTTTTTTTTCTAGAGAAATTGTAGATTAGAGTGTATTTTCTGTGTGCTGTGTCTTTTTAAGAAGCATATCAAAGACTGAGCGTGCACTTACAAATGCCAGGCACGTGCTATTCCTAGTGCAATTTTGAGAGTGCAGGCAGAAGAGTGAGTATGTATGATTGCAGTAGTTTGTATATAAGTTAGTCAGTAAACTTCTATCGTGATGTGTTGGTATAAAGTAAAGCTGCTTGAACAGAACCCGCGAAGACTCTTCTACTGTGTCCAAAGTAGGAGAGTGACAGAGATCATCTCACGAAACTGTGTACTGAACTGAGAAGTGTAGATTTATGATTAAAACTGTATTGGTAACAAATGGTATCTACTGTCGACTGTAGATGTGCACTCTGTGTTACATGTGGAAAAAGGGATGTCCTTCTATTCCAGTGTTGCAGTATTCATGGTGTGAGATTTTCTACCTCAGGCAATCTAACGTCGGCTCCTGTACAAAAGCTTAATCCTGTCTGCTGTAGGTGCGTGGGACGTCACACGTAGGGCTATAAACCAGGGACCTTAAATGTGATGTCTGCACGCACAGACCTCAGAACTTTTCAGCCGCAGACGACGTCACTTCAATCGTTCAGCTCCTACTCACGGTTACTTTGAAAAGATAAGTACCCTGTTGGGGTTTTTATTTTTCAATAAAGTTGCTTGTGCTTGGTTTGCTGTAGTTTCTTGGCCGATGTCGGCTATACTCACGGTTACTTCGAAAAGATAAGTATCCCGTTGGGGTTTTTATTTTTCAGTAACGTTGCTTGTGCTTGGTTTGCTGTAGTTTCTTGGCCAATGTCAGCCTAAAAAAGGCAAATGTAATTGCGTCTGTCAGATACCGCACAAAGATACCCACGATAGGTGCTTGTCTAGGTAAGGAACACGACCATACATCGTGTTCCATTTGCCAGTCCTTTGTGCCCAAAATGCTTCACAGTCGTTTGGCTGCATTAAATTTATATCTCCAGAACCAGCGTCTGAAACGTCTAGCCCTAAGGATGGACCCTGAGTCGGCTGCCCAACCCGAATCACCCAGGAGGAAGGCCAAGGTTTCCAGGCCTATTTCTACTGCCATTCCTCTGTCAGACAACCCACTGGCTTCTGATATAGGGGCTGAGGAATGCCCAATGTTCTTCGTGTTTCACTGTTGCAGTCATTGCATTTGGGTAATCTGCTGGCAAGTTGCCCTCAGTCAACCTGATTAACAAAGTCTTGGGTCCTGCGTCGGTTGCTGTCCCTTCTTCCATGACGTCAGGTCGTCAGGGATATCAAACATGCAGCCAATGCCATTACATTAGTCTTTCTTGCCGTGAGGTGCCCGAAGCAGAAGCAGATGGTCATCGTGTTACCCTGCTGCAGTCATCACACTTGGGGTTATCCTGTCGTCAGGCGGTCCCGCAGTCGGCTGGAATTCCAAAGTCTTGGTCCGGCGTCGGTTGCTGTCTCTTCTTCCCTGACGTCAGTGCGCCAGGGGTATATATAATGCAACTGACGCCATTTTCTTCAGTCTTTCTTGCCGCGCGGTGCCCGAAGCAGAAGCAGTTCGCAAGTGCCGGTCGGCCGACTACTGAGATTTTCGAATTTCAGACCGAAGTCTTCTATAATGCTAGGTACCCCATTGGGGAAACTTTTCTTGCCTCAGACCGATGTCAGAAAAAGTTAATAATTGTATTTCTTGTGGGAAGCAAATACCTCATAAGGATTTTCATTCTTATTGCATACCTTGCCTAGGCCCAGACCACGACGTCACTAGTTGTCGTTTTTGTGCTAGGTTTAATAAACGTACTATTAAAAGACGCTTTGATTTCGCACGACACTACTTCGGTAGGAAATTTAATTACACCATGCCATTGGAGCAACCGACTACAAGCGTGCTCAAAAAATGCAAGGATAAGGACAGACAGCCCAGGCCTAAGCCAGATTCCGAGGCCTCGACTGGCCCGGTCTCCGGTTCTCAGGTCCTCAGCTAGGCTCCGACGCAGCCCCTGACTACCGCAGATCTGGAATCCGAGACCGCTTCAGAATTTTTGACGGAATGTACCAGGCCGACGCAGCCATTTAGTTCAGGCCCTACCGACATTGCGGAAAAAGATGTCGGTGCTGCAGAAACGCCATAGGTTTCTGAAGGTGTTTTTAGACAGACGACGCTCACCATTAAATCGTTTTCTAAGACGAAGACTCCAATTAAATCTAAAAAGACTGCACTTCAGTCCCTTGTTCAAGGCCCCATGCCTAAGAAACAGATGCTCAAAATGGCTGAAGATTTGATCGCTTTAATCAGGGGTTCCCAGCCCCCTCCTGACAAAAGGCCTAGACAAGAGGAAGATTATGCATCCTCTGAACAAGTGTCCATTTCTTCAGACTCCTCTGAGGACCAAGATTACTCCTTCTCCCCTTATGAAGATTCTGATGCTGAGGATTCCATTCCCTCAGCTTCTCCTCCTGAAGACTACTCCTTTGGGGAAACTTTACACACTGAGGGAACATTTTCACTGGGAAGGTCAGGACTACTCTGACTCGAAGAAAAGGCTCAGAGAGTTTCTTTTACTCCCCCAACACAGACCTCTTGCCATCCCACCAGTTTTAGACATTGTGGATGATGTTTACTTAGAATCCAGTTTTAACCCTGATTCTCTTCCTCCTGCTCCAGCTAAGCCTGACAGATATTATAGAGTGCCTGATTCCCACAAATTTCTTTACAAAAGCCCTGTTGCTGACCCAGAGACAATCTCCCAGGGTCCCAAGGGGCTAAGGCTTCTATGGCTAAAAACCCTGTACCTTCTGAGAGGGATTCCAGAGCACTAGACAGGTGGGGGGAAAAGGTTTATACCTCAGCCACTCTAGCTATGAGGGCACTAAATTGCCAATTTCACATGCTTAAGTATCAGCAATTTCTAATCTCTCAGTTAAAGCAAAAAATGACCACTCTCCCTCAACAATCTGAATTGAAAGAAATGCAAGAGCTGTTGCATGCCACTGAACAGGTGGGCAAACATACCTTACAATGTGGGTTTGATTCTTTGGAGGCCTCCTGCAGAGCAGCTGTCACTGGCTCTGTTATATGTAGGCATGCTTGGTTAAAGGAACAAACTCTACCTGATCATGTTAAAGCAAAACTTCTAGATGCTCCCTTACAGCAGGATGTTCTTTTTGGAGTTAAAGCAGAAGAAGTCTTAAAGAAATTGGAGGATAAGGCAAAATCTATGCAGACAGTCAAAGATTTCCTACAGGTACAGCCCCCTCGCTTCAGCAGAAACTGGCCAACAAAAAATTGGTCCTTTCCAGCTACAGACAGACCACAGAGGGGTAAATACAGATGCCCAAGGGGCAGAGGACAACCACAAGCCCAGTACAAACCTCACCAATGGGGCAGTACAACACAGAAGGGAGGAGAAGACAGGTCCCAATCTACCAGAAGGCAAACTCAATGACTTACACCTCATCTGGCCAAGCAACACTCTCTTGACAGCCACCTTGGGAGAAAAACTCGCACTTTTTTCAGACAACTGGCACATTGTCACAAAGGACAAATGGGTCCTAGACATAATTTTACGAGGATACAGATTCCATTTTCACACCTTGCCAATGAAAAGAGGAATGCCAAACCTGCCACAAAATCAGTGGGCAGAGGCACAAAGACAAATTACAGCTCTCATGGACATGAGAGCCATTCAACTGGTACCTACTCCAGAGCAAGGTCAAGGATTTTACTCAAGACTCTTTCTAGTGCCCAGAAAGGACAATGACTGGAGACCAATTCTGGACCTTTCAATTCTAAACACCTACTTGCAAGTACCCAAATTCAACATGCTAACACTACAGCAGCTTCTTCCCATGTTGGGCAAGGAAGCATGGCTAGTAACGTTGGACCTCAAGGAGGCATACCTGCATGTCCGTATCAGACAAAGTTGCAGAAGATACCTCCGTTTCATTGCAGGTTCAACCCATTACCAATTCTCTGCACTGCCCTTTGGCTTATCTACTGCACCCAGAGTCTTCACAAAATGCCTGGCACCAGTAATTGCATACTGCAGACAAAGAGGAATTCAAATATACCCATACCTGGACGACTGCCTCATCCAAACAGAAAGCAAGGACATTCTATTACATCATCTGGCTTTTGTGAAACATGTACTAAATTGCCTGGGGTACACAGTAAACGAAAAGAAGTCAAAACTAGTACCCTCACAAAATATGACATTCCTGGGTGCCAGCTTGAATACAATGGCCCAGAAGACTTATCTGACACCAGACAAACAACTACAACTGACTCAATATTTCAAAACAATGGCAACAGAGGCCCAATTAACTGCAAGAAAAATTCTGCAGGCCTTGGGTTTCATGGCATCTTGCATGCTACTAATACCATTTGCAAAGCTGCATATGAGGATATTACAGTGGTACTACAGCCACAGCTTGGACACAATGATATCTCTCATTCCCTGCCTACAACTGGAGTTTCCATGGTGGTCACAGGCATGTCACCTCAACAAGGGTCAGCCTTTCACCTTGCCCCCAGCCAGGCAAACTGTCACAACAGATGCATCAGATTACGCCTGGGGGGGCTCACATGGCAGGACAGTGCGTTCAAGGCGTATGGACTGCAGATCAAAGGAATCTGCACATCAATCAAAAAGAGATGCTAGCTGTACAGAAAGCTCTGACAGCCTTCAAGGATCTATTACATCCAGGACAACTGACAATAAAGACGGACAACACCACAGTAATGTGGTACATAAACAAACAAGGGGGTACTCACTCCTACCCTCTGTGCAGGCAAGCAGTGACCTTATGGAACACAGCTCTGGCTTACCAAGTTCAGTTACAAGCTCAATTCCTGCCAGGACAGAAGAATACATTGGCAGACGACCTCAGCAGAAACATCATGGATCCTCACGAGTGGAAACTAGATCCACAAGTATTTACAATAACTCAAAAATGGGGCCTTCCAGACATAGACCTGTTTGCCAGCCCTTAAAACTATCAACTAACAAAATTTTGTACAAGGGCACTTCACCATCAAGCGTGGAAAGTGGACACACTCTCTTTCAGTTGGAAAAACCTGACAGTATATGCCTTCCCCCCATTGCCTCTCCTCACAAAGGTACTTCTGAAAGTCAAAAAGGAGAAACCACGACTGATTCTCATAGCCCCAGACTGGCCACGCCAGCACTGGTACCTGCTATTGAGGAATATGGCCCACGGCCCACCATGGATATTACCACAAATTTCCCATTTACTCACACAACAAAACAATCAGATTCTTCACAGCCAGCTCAAAACCTTAAATCTGGCTGCATGGCAAATCAACTAAGCATCCAGCCAGCTCCTCTTTCCCAAGCAGTTATGGATGTTATTCTGGAAGCTAGGAGGCCAAGCACCAGGAAGTCTTATTCGGGCAAATGGAAAAGGTTTTGTGCCTGGAACCAATCTAAAGACCAAGACACAATTCAGCCTCACATTCTACAGTATTTAACTGAGATGTTGCACAAAGGACTTTCTTTCTCCTCCATTAAAATCCATGCTTCAGCTATTTCGGCCCACTACAACACGGATCCACCCTTATTTTCGCATCAGTTTCTAAGGCAGTTCCTCAGAGGGGCAAAAAACATTAGACCACCCAGGAGAGCACCTACACCAACATGGGACCTCAATTTTGTTCTGGAAAAACTAATGCTACCTCCCTTTGAACCAGCTTTCTCCGCAGATCTTCAGTTCCTATCATGGAAGACTGCCCTGCTGCTAGCAATAACTTCAGCTAGAAGAGTCTCAGAGCTACAGGCACTAATGGCAGTGGAACCTTTCCTCATGGCAGTGGAACCTTTCCTCATTTTTCATCAAGACAAGAGTTTCTCTACGAACTACTCCTTCCTTTATGTCTAAGGTGGTTTCCAGTGTGGCTTTAAATCAAACCATCCACTTACCCACCTTCTTCCCAAACCCACAGAACAAAGGTGAGAGACTCCTGCATTCCTTGGACATTCACAGGCAACTTCGTTACTACTTGGACAAAACTAAGGCTTTCAGAAAATCTGACCAGCTCTTTGTATCCTATGCTACAGCTTCTCAAGGGAAGGCTATATCAAAGCAAACCATTTCCAAATGGATAGGTCATTGCATATGTTTTTGCTACACCCATCATGGAAAACCAGTTCCTGCTACCATTAGGCCCCACTCTACCAGGGCAACAGCTACTTCTACAGCCTTTCTCGGGGGGGGGGGGGGGGGGTTCCATCCAAGGAGATTTTGGAAGCTGCAACTTGGAGTTCAGTACACACCTTTACCAACCACTATCACTTACCACTTTATTCTAAGACCAGGGCGGGCATCGCCACTGCAGTTTTGCAGGGCCTTCTAGCCTCCTCTAACCCTCTATGATACCTCCACCCATCCTTAGCTTTGGGATTCAACCCAAGTGTGATGACTGCAGCAGGGTAACACGATGAACATAGTACAGTTTTGTACCTACCATAAATGTAGATGTTCGAGTGTACACCCTGCTGCAGTCCAGGTTACCCTCCCTCCATCCCCTCTGATCTACTGGCTAAATCTCTTCAATACCTTCCTGATGTATTTGCTTATAGCTGAAGGGATTTTGTGTTTGTGCAAGTTTACTCAATTTGGTACTAATTACTGACCACCTTTTTGGGGGCAGCTGACATCTGGGGCAAGAAAAACTGAAGAAAATGGCGTTGGTTGCATTATATATACCCCTGGCGCACTGACGTCAGGGAATAAGCGACAGCAACCAACGCCGGACCAAGACTTTGGAATTTCAGCCGACTGCGGGACCACCTGACGACAGGATAACCCCAAGTGTGATGACTGCAGCAGGGTGCACACTCGAACATCTACATTTATGGTCGGTACAAAACTGTACTTTCGCAAGTGTGACCGACTCCTGAAATTTTCGTTTTCGAGTTTCAGAACCGAAGTCTTCAACTTAAAGCTAAGTACCCCGTTGGGGAAACTTTTTCTTGCTCCTTACTGATGTCAGTAAAAGTTAATAATTGAATTACTTGTGGAAAGCAAGTACATCATAAAGATGTCCTTCAAGGATGCATCTGCAGTCCTTACATACGAGTTGTCCTGCCTCAGGCAGCCCTTTGGTCGGCCGGATTCCAAAGTCTGGGTCCGGCGTCGGCTGATGTCGCCCCTTCCCCGACGTCAGAGCGCCTGGGGTATAAAAGTGTCACCGACACCATCTTCCTCAGTCTTTCTTGCCGCGTGGTGCCCGAAGCAGAAGCAGTTCGCAAGTGCTGGTCGGCCAGCTCCTGTAACTTCAGCTACCGAAGACTTCAAAAAGCTAAGTACCCCGTTGGGGACTCTCTCTTGCCTCAGCCGATGTCAGATCAAACGCTTAAAGTTAATAATTGCTTGACTTGTGGGAAACAATACCTCATAAGGATTTCCATTCCTACTGCCTCCCCTGCCTAGGCCCAGACCACGACGTCTTGGCCTGTACTGCCTGTGCCTCCTTTAATCGACGCACTCTTAGGCGTCGGTCAGAGTTTGCAGAGGAATTTTTTGGGGCTAGTTTCTCTTATAAAATGCCGTCTGAGACTCAGACTTCTCATTTAACCAAGAAACGGAAGGACAAGGACCAACACACGCGGACCGTGGTTTCGGCTGAAACTGCTCCTAGGCCTGCCGCGAGTGTTTCGGTCTCGGCTGAAACAGAGTCCTTGGTACTTCCGTCCGTAGAAACCGCTCAACCGTCAGTGTCGGTCCCGGAGGCCTTTTCTGAGTCGGTTATAGAATTACCCTCGGAAACCGGTGTTCAGGAACCTACCGACACCATTCCCCTAGACAAAACTACTCCAGCACGTGGGGCAGCCAGGCCCCCTGCATCCATGTCCATAAAAGCTTTCACTAGGGCTAAAGCTGCTAAGCAACAAAAAACTCTGCCTCCCAAGTCTATTTCTCAGGGATCCACTACAGGTTCTCAGATACTGAGTTTGGCTGAGGACCTTATTTCCTTAATTAGGGGCTCTCAGCCTCATCCGGACAGGGGCTCTCAACCCCCACTAGACAAAAGGCCCAGGGTTGAGTCTGCTGAACCTCAGTCCTCTGATGAGGCCTCTGATGGCTCTGGCTCTGCTCTATCAGACTACCAGGAGGAGGCCTTCACGGCCTATGAGGATTCTGATGCAGAGGAATCTGTTCCCTCTGCCTCCCCTCCTGAAGAGCTGTCCTTTGGGGAGACCCTTCACTCCATGAGAGAGCATTTCCAATGGCAGGGCCAGGAATTCTCCGATTCCAGGAAGAGATTAAGGACTTTTCTTCATTTACCTCAGCATAGACCTTTGGCTATCCCTCCTGTTTTAAGTGTCATTGATGATGTGTATTCTGAGTCTAGCACTACCCCTGACACCCTTCCTCCGGCTCCTGTTAAACCCGATAGGTACTACAGAGTCCCGGACTCGCATCATTTCCTTTACAAGGCTCACTCTGCTGACCCAGAAACTATTTCCCAGGGTCCTAAAGGGGTTGCAGCTGCCACTACTAAAAATCCACTCCCTCTGAAAGGGAGTCCAGGGCTTTAGAGAGATGGGGTAAAAAAGTGTACACTTCTTCCACTCTGTCTATGAGGGCTTTAAATTGTCCATTTCATATGATACAGTACCAAGAGTATTTGTTAGATGAATTGCAGAAAAAACTGTCTTCGCCTGAACCCCTAGATCGTAAGTCACTTCAGGATCTGGTACATAATTCACAACAGGTTAGCAACCATTTCTTGCAGTGTGGTTATGATGCATCGGAAGCTTCATGTAGGTCAGCAATGACAGGTGCAGTCATACGTAGACATGCCTGGCTGTAGGAACAATCTTTGCCAGATCATGTTAAGGCTAAGCTTCTGGATGCTGCACTGGAAAAGCAAAGGTTATTTGGCTCCACTGCTCAAGAGGTCTTAAAGAAATTTGAGGAAAAGGCAAAATCTGTACAAACAGTCAAAGATTTCCTCCAGGTACAACCGCCAAGATTCAGCAGAAATTGGCCTTCTAAGAATTGGTCCTTTCCAGAAGAGAGATTTCAAAGAGGCAAGAACAGGCGTGCCAGAGGTAGAGGGCAAGCTAGAGGCTCCTACAGAGGACGTCAATGGCAGCCTCCTAACCAGAGAGGTAGTGCAGGTCCAACAACTGCTGCACAAGGACAGACTCAATGACTTCACCTTGACCCGACCAGGGCTCAATTAGAAGCACCTTTGGGCGGAAAGTTGTCTTTATTCTCAAGAAATTGGCACAGTATTACAAGGGACAAATGGACACTGCAAATAATAGACAAAGGATACAGGTTCCATTTCCATACATTACCAGAAAGAAAGGGAATGCCAAACGTGCCACCAAATCAGAGGGCAGAGGCTTTGAAACAAATTGCCAACCTATTGCAAATGAAAGCTATAGAAAAGATTCCTCTCGCAGAACAAGGCCAAGGATTTTATTCCAGACTATTCCTTGTCCCAAGAAAAAAAAACAATGGAGGCCTATTCTCGATTTGTCCGCACTGAATACTTATCTCATTGTGCCAAAATTCAAAATGCTGACCCTACAGCAACTCCTTCCCATGCTGGGCAAGGGGTCTTGGCTGGTAACTCTAGACCTCAAGGAGGCATACCTGCATGTCCCTATCAGACAAAGTTGCAGAAGACACCTCAGATTTCTTGCAGGTTCAGAGCATTATCAATTCTCAGCATTGCCCTTTGGCTTATCTACTGCGCCCAGAGTATTCACGAAATGCCTGGCGTCAGTAATTGCACACTGCAGACTTCAGGGGATTCAAATATACCCGTATCTGGATGACTGCCTTATACAAGCAGACAGCCAACAAACCTTGGAAAAACATTTGAATTATTCCATCCGCCTACTACAGGCCTTGGGATACACAGTCAACATTCACAAGTCAAGACTTGTGCCATCCCAAAGAATAACTTTCCTGGGTGCGGAACTAGATACAACCACCCAAATGGCTTTTCTCACAGAAGAAAAACAAAGACAACTACCAGATTACTTCAAAAATCTAACAAAACAAACTCAGATGACTGCAAGGAAAATCCTGCAGGCCCTGGGTTACATGGCATCGTGCATTCTTCTGATTCCACAAGCAAGGCTGCGTATGAGAAAACTACAATGGTACCTAAGGAGTTTATGGTCTCATCACAATCACAGCCTAGAAGCTTTGATACCACTCATTCCATGCCTTCAAAAGGAATTCCTGTGGTGGGCCCAAGCAAGCCAATCAAACAGGGGCCTGCCTTTCAGCAAACCAGTAACCAGCCAAACCATTACCTCGGACGCTTCAGACCATGGATGGGGAGCACATATGGAGGACAGATGCATCCAAGGTCTATGGTCTCAGAAACAATTGCGCATGCACATAAACTAAAAGGAAATGCTGGCAGTGATTCATGCAATCGAGGCCTTCAAGCTCTTTCTACATCAAGGCCACCTGCTAATAAGGACAGACAATACCACAGTTATGTGGTACATAAACAAGCAAGGAGGTACCCATTCCTACCCTCTTTGCAGACTAGCAATGAATCTTTGGGAACTTTCCCTAAAACTCAATATAGAGCTGCAATCCCAGTTTGTGCCAGGAAAAGACAATATACTGGCGGACAGCCTAAGCAGAAATACCATGGACCCACACGAATGGATGCTGCACCCAGACATCTTCCTTCAGATAACACAATCATGGGGAGGCGGACATAGATCTTTTGCCTCCCACCACAATCATCAGCTGAAGAAATTCTGCACAAGGACATACCACCCACAAGCATGGAAAGTGGACGCCCTCTCTTTCAGTTGGAATACTCTAACAGTTTATGCATTTCCACCACTCTCACTAATGACCAAGGTCTTACTGAAAATCAAGACAGAGCAGCCAAAAGTGATTCTAATAGCCCCGGACTGGCCAAGGCAGCACTGGTACCCACTGTTACGGAGCGTGTCGCACACGAAACCGTGGCCTCTACCACTATGGACACTCCTTCTGACACAGCACAATTACAAAACTCTGCACTCCAGCCTGAAAACCCTGCAGCTGACAGCCTGGAGAATACCTTGACTCCTCACCAGGAAAAGCTATCCAAGAGAGTGAAGGATATCATCATGGAAGCTCGCAGACCTTCCACGAGAAAGACATATTCAGCAAAATGGAAAAGATTCCACACTTGGAGCACATAGGGCCTAGATGCCACAGTGATGAGCATGGCACATATCCTGGAATACTTGGCAGACATGCTCCATAATGCCCTTTCTTACTCTTCCATAAAAATTCATGCTTCAGCAATTTCAGCAGAATACAATACTGATCCACCTGTCTTCTCTCATCCTCTCCTAAGGCAGTTTCTAAGAGGAATTAAAAACATCAATCCTCCAAGAAAACCACCAGTGCCTACATGGGACCTTAACTTCATGTTGGAAAAGTTGACTTTACCTCCCTTTGAAGCAGCAGCATCTTCAGAGTTACAGTTCCTGTCTTGGAAGACTGCCTTCCTTCTGGCCATAACCTCAGCAAGAAGGGTATCTGAATTGCAGGCACTCATGGCAGTACAACCATTTCTTATTTTTCATCAGGACAGAGTCTCCTTGAGAACCAATCCTTCATTCATGCCAAAGGTGGTATCCAGGGTCTCATTGAACCAAGCTATTCACCTGCCTACCTTCTTTCCAAACCCACAAAACAAGGGAGAGAAACTTCTGCATACCCTGGACATCCACAGACAGTTACGCTACTACTTGGACAGAACTAAGACTTTCAGAAAAACTGACCAGCTGTTGGTAGCATATGCTGCAGGCATTCAAGGAAAAGCAATTTCCAAATAGACAATTTCAAAATGGATAGGAAATTGCATTCGATTCTGCTATTCTTCTCATGGAAAAGCTGTGCCAGCTAGCATCAGACCTCATTCCACCAGAGCTACAGCCACCTCCACAGCCTTCTTAAGAGGGGTGGCTACCAAGGACATTTTAGAAGCTGCTACATGGAGCTCCGTGCATACATTTTCCAAGCATTACAATTTACCCTTATATTCCAGATCCAGAGCAGGCTTTGCTACGGCAGTCCTGCAGGGCATTCTAGCTACACCATCATTTTCTTAGAGCCTACCACCCCCAGCTTGGCTATGGTATTCTACCCATATGTAAGGACTGCAGATGCATCCTTGAAGGACATAGTACAGTTTTGTACCTACCATAAATGTAGATGTCCGATAGGTATGCATCTGCAGTCAGGTTTACCCTCCTTCCTTCCCCTCTGTGGTACTTCTTGGGTACTTATCCCTCTTATAGCTAGCTGGGGTTATCTATTATGGTGTATCTGTTTTATATTACTGTGCATGTTTGCAATATTTTGTATTTCTACCAAATTTAGCCTTCCTTAGAGGGCACCTGGCATCTGGGGCAAGAAAAACTGAGGAAGATGGCGTCGGCTGACACTTTTATACCCCAGGCGCTCTGACAGGGAAGGGATGACATCAGCCGACGCCGGACCCAGACTTTGGAATCCGGCCGACCGAAGGGCTGCCTGAGGCAGGACAACCCATATGTAAGGACTGCAGATGCATACCTATCGGACATCTACATTTATGGTAGGTACAAAACTGTACTTTTTCACTCGTACTGTATTCCTTGCCTAGGCCCTGACCACGATGTACCTTGCTGTCAGTTTTGTGCTTTATTTAATCAGCGCACTATCCATTGTCAGTATATTTTTGCCTCTAAATATTTCGGTTCTCAGTTTAATTATTCAGAAATGTAGTCGGTTAGCCATCCGACTACCGGGATTCTGAAAAAACGCAAAGATAAAGACAGAGACAGGCCGCTGAAGTCCAGAACTGCTGCCGATGCTTCTCCTAAGCCAGTTTGCCGGTACTCAGTGAGGTGCTTTTGCAGCCCCTGATACCAGCTGCTTCGGATTCGCAGGCCTCTACTGAGACCCATTCAGAGTCTGGTATGCTGCGAGATACTTCACCTATGGAACCCGCGGATGTCTCTACTTTGGCTGTGCAGGCACCGGCTTCTGAGGGAGTATTCAGGCCTACAGACTTGCATATTAAATCGACACCACCTTCATTACTAAGGCCTAAATCTCAATCCATGTCTAAAAATCGACGCCCAGGCCACATGTTCAGCCCCTATGCCTAAGAAACAAATGATAAAAATGGCTGAAGACCTAATTACTCGAATCAGGGGTAGTCAACCCCCCCCCCCCCCCAGAGGCCTAGGGCTTAGCTTGATTATGAATCTTCTGATCACGATTCTATTTCTTCTGACTCTTCTAATGACCTGGATTTCTCCATACCTACTTATGAGGATTCTGATGCAGAGGATTCCATTCCCTCTGCTTCCACTCCTGAGGATTTTTCATTTGGGGAAACTTTACATACTTTAAGGGAGCATTTCCACTGGGAAAGCCAGGAATTTTCTGATTCAAAAAAGAGTCTTAGGGATTTCCTTCTTCCTCAGCATAGGCCTTTGGCTATTCCTCCTGTACTAGACATTGGTGATTTATGTGTTCTCAGAATCCTGTATGGCCCAAGATTCCTTGCCTCCGGCTCCTGGTAAACCTGACAGATACTACAGGGTTCCTGAGTCCCACAAGTTCCTTTTCAAAAATCCTGTTGCAGATCCAGAAACCATTTCTCAGGGGCCCAAGGGCATTAAGGCTTCTACTGCTAAAAATCCTACCCCTTCTGATAGAGACTCCAGGGCGCTGGATAGATGGGGTAAAAAGGTTTATACTTCTACAACTTTGGCAGTCAGAGCTTTAAGCTGCCAATTTCATATGTTAAATATCAACAGCATATTATTGGACTGCTAAAACAGAAAATTATGTTGATTCCTGACTGCATGGAAAATAAAGACTTACAAGTTTTAATGCATTCTGCTGAACAAGTTGGAAACCATACTTTGCAGTGTGGTTTTGATTCTTTAGAGGCCTCTTGCAGGGCTGCTGTTACTGGGTCTGTGTTTAGAGGGCATGCTTGGCTTAAGGAGCAATCTTTGCCTGATCATGTTAAAGCTAAATTGTTGGATGTTCCTTTAAATCAGTACCGCCTGTTTGGCAATAAGGCTGAAGACGTTCTTCAAAAGATGAAAGATAAAGCTAAATCTATGCAAACTGTTAAGGATTTTTTACAAGTGCAACCTCCAAGGTTTAGTAGGTGCTGACCTACTAAGAATTGGTCCTTTCCAGCCCCTTCCAGATCATCTCAAGCCAAACCCAGATACAGCAAAAAACCCAGGTTTCAGTCCCAGGGGACTCTCAGAACTAAGCAGTGGGGGGCCTCCACTTCCAAATATGGAAATAACAAGACATCCCCTATGGCAAATAGTCTCAATAACTTCCTTTTAAAATTTCCAAGCACTTACCTTTTAACCGCCCCTTTGGGAGGAATGATTGCTCTTCATGCAAAGAACTGGGAACTCATAACCCAGGACAAATGGGTTTTAAATATAGTGTCCCAGGGATACAGATTTCATTTCCACACGTTGCCAACACCAAACGGGTGGCCAGACCTGCCCCCAAATCAGTGGGCAGAGGCTCAAAAATAAGTACTTTCCCTCTTAAACATGGGGGCTATTCAACTGGTACCAGTAGAGGAAAAGGGACAAGGTTTCTATTCCAGGCTTTTTCTGGTACCAAAAAAAGACAAATCATGGCATCCAATCCTGGACCTGTCTACTCTAAACACCTTTCTGGAGATTCCAAAATTCAAGATGCTGACTCTTCACCATTTACTTCCTATGCTAGGCAAAAATGTCTGGTTGGCAACTCTAGATTTAAAAGATGCATACCTGCACATCCCAATCAGGGAATCTTGCAGAAGATACCTACATTTCAAAGCAGGCTGCTTGCATTATCAGTTCTCTGCACTGCCCTTTGGCGTGTCTACTGCGCCCAGGGTATTCACAAAGTGCCTGGCTCCAGTAATTGCATTTGGCAGGCAAAGAAATATTCAGATATATCCATACCTGGATGATTGTCTAATTCAGGCAAAAAACCAGGGCATACTTTGGCATTTGTAAAAAGGGTTCTAACTTGTCTGGGGTACACCATAAATGAAAAGAAATCACAACTAGTACCCTGTCAACAGATTACATTCCTGGGTGCAAGCTTGAATACAACTGCCCAGATGGCTTTCCTCACACCAGAGAAGCAAATTAATTTGGTAACTACTTCAAACAAGTGGCCACAAAAACCCTGCTGTCTGCAAGACAAATACTGCAAGCCTTGGGGTTCATGGCCCAAACTCTAACTACAGATGCATCAGACTATGTATGGGGAGCTCACCTGGCAGGGAAGTGCATTCAGGGCAAATGGAACCAAATCAAATGCACCTACATATCAATCAAAAAGAAATGTTAGCTGTACAGAATGCTCTGACAGCCTTCAAAGGACTACATTCTTCCACGACAACACCACAGTTATGTGGTACATAAACAAGCAGGTGGGTACACATTCCTACCCACTCTGCAGACTAGCCATGGCATTGTGGAACACAGCCTTGAGCTACCAAGTGCACCTTCAAGCTCAATTCCTGCCAGAAAAATTGAATACACTGGCAGACGGACTAAGCAGAAACCTCATGGACCCACACAACTGGAACCACAGATTTTCAACATGTTGACAAGCGAATGGAGGAGCCCAGACATAGATCTGTTTGCCTCCCCCAGAACTACCAGTTGGACAGGTTTTGCACAAGGAATCCCCACAAACAAGCCTGGAAAGTAGATGCTCTGTTCTTCAGTTGGAAAAAACTAGTCTACGCCTTTCCCCCTCTGCCTCTGCTCTCCAGAGTTCTACTAAAAGTCAAACAGGAGAAATCAAGGATGATTTTGATGGCTGCAGACTGGCCACACCAACACTGGTGTACCCCCCTCTTGCGCAGCATGTCACAAATATTTCCATGGCACCTGCCTCAGACCCCTTCCCTGCTGTCTCAGCAGGAGAACCAAATTCTGCACCCTCAGCTTCCAACATTGAACCTTGCAGCCTGTGATGGATGTCATCTTGGAGATGAGGAGACGTAGTACTAGAAAATCTTAAGCTGACAAATGGAAAAGATTCTGTGCCTGGAACCAATCTTTAGGGATAAGCACAGCAGCGCCCAATTTACCTCAGATTTTGCAGTACTTAACTGAGATGCTTCACAAGGGCCTGTCGTTTTCCTCCATTAAAATCCATGCCTCAGCTATTTCAGCTCACTATAACACGGAACCACCCCTCTTCTCTCATCCTCTGCTCAAGCAGTATCTCAGAGAGGCAAAAAACTTGAGACCACCCAGGAGAGCTCCTACCCCAGTCTGGCACCTTTCGAGCCAGCTGCTACTGCAGACTTAAAATTTATTTCTTGGAAAACAGCCTTCCTTTTTGCAATCACTTCAGCTAGAAGGATATCTAAATTACAGGCCCTTATGGCAGTGGAGCCTTTCATCATCGTTCCTGTGGACAGGGTATCTTTCAGGACCAACCCCTCCTTCATGCCCAAGGTGGTTTCCAGTGTGGCTGTTAATCAGTCCATTTGCCAACCTTCTTTCCCAATCCACAGAACAAAGGGGAACGAATTCTGCCTTCCCTGGATGTGGACAGACAACTTAGATTCTACTTGGATAGGACTAAATCTCAAAGAAAATCTGAACAGTTGCTGGTAGCATTTGCTGCAGGGGCAGAGGGAAAGGCTATTTCAAAACGAACAATTTCTAAATGGATAAGCCATTGCATTCATCTCTGCTATAAGCACCATGGAAAACCTATCCCCCAGGGGATCTGATCTCACTCCACCAGGGCTTCATCTACTTCTGCAGCCTTTCTCAGAGGTGTTCCTACCAAGGATATCCTAGAAGCTGCTACCTGGAGTTCTGTACATACTTTCACCAAGCATTATCATTTACCAAGTTTCTCTAAGTCCAGAGCTGGTTTTGCCACTGCTGTCTTGCAGGGCGTTATAGCCGCCCCTAATGCTGTATAAACTCCTCCTCCCAACCATAGCTTTGGGAATCTACTCAAATGTAATGACTGCAACAGTGAAACACTAAAAACATAGTACAGTTGTGTACACTTACCATAAATGTAGATGTTCGAGTGTATTCACTGTTGCAGTCCTGGTTACCCTCCCTCCAGCCCCCTAGTTTTTTCTGGCTATACCTCTTCTTTCCTTTACTATGCTTAAAAGCCTTTTTGGTGTATTTTCTTTTGGTTGGAGGTATACTTTTGTGTTTTTGTATTTTATTTGCTCCCCATTAAAGGGGCACCTGACATCTGGGGCAAGAAAAACTGATGTAATGGCGTTGGCTGCATGTTTTATACCCCTGACGATCTGACATCATGGAAGAAGGGACAGCAACTGACGCAGGACCTAAGACTTTGTTAATCGGGCCGACTGAGGGCAACCTGCCAGCAAGATTACCCACATGTAATGACTGCAACAGTGAATACACTCTAAGATCTATATTTATGGTAAGTGTACACAACTGTACTATTTTCTCCGTCAGCTTCGACAGTTCCCTTTGAGGAAGCCATTTCTGCAGCAACGGAAAGCACGCCCGTGGAGACTGTTCAGACGTTGGCCCCAACTGACATAGAGAAGGGACCCTTTTGTTGGCTGACTGAGTCCTTTCCTACTGCAGGCCGGGCCTCAATTCCTAGGCCATTCCCAAAGCCTACACCATCCAAGAAAAAACATAAGACAAAACATATCACCTTTCTTCCTGAAACACAGCCAGATTGGCAGTCTTTTAGAAACTCTCTTATGCAGTCCTTCATGGCCCTTAGGCCCACAGGCCGTATACCTTCCACCATTCCTGTGCTCAGCCCTCGCCCAACCTCTGCCTCTTCTCCCCACCTTCCCACTACCCAAGAGGGAGAGCAACAGCAATATCAATATTCCTCCAAGGAGGAATCCTTCTCTTGTGTGTGTCAAATTGCTTCCCCTGTGGACTACTATTCCCCAGAAGAAGACTCCATTGATGGGGACTCCCCACCTGAAAATATAAATTTTGGGGAAACCATAACTAAAATGGAGTTCTTCAAGAGGGACACTACCCTGATGTCTGACACCCAGAAGAGGTATTTTGAACTTCTGCAACTTGAGTTTTCCTCTCCTTCAGCTATATACCTTCTGTGCTTCCAGCCTTCCTGCACGCATTTAACTCTTGTTTGTAAGAACCCAGACTCACAGCCTCCAGCCCCTAAAAGATCAGAGAGGTTTTATAAGGTACCTGATGACCAAAGATTCCTGGTAAAACCTCCACTGACAGACCCAGCTGTCATTGCTGTGGCTCCTGACAGACATTCTAAACAGGTACCTTATGCCTCTCTCCTGCCTACAGACAAGGACAGTAAAACCATGGATAGACTGGGTAAAAAGGTGTATACTTTCTCTGCCCTGGCTTTCAGAGCCATTAATTATCAAACACACATGGTCAAATACGCTCTAGATCTAATGTTCCTGGACTCTGCTGGCCTCCACACCTGACTGTCCCGCTAAGTCTGACATTGCATTAAAACTGTCCCTAGCCACCCAAGTGGCCAAACACTCCATCAGGTGTAGTTATGATACAGCAGAAGCCTCGGCCAGGTCTGCAGCTTCTGCATCTGCCCTTCGCAGATATGCCTGGCTATGCTTACAACCTCTTCCAGAGGATTTCATATCCAAAATTATGGATGCTCCACTGGTCCCCAACCTACTTTTTGGCAAAAATTCAGCTGAGCTCTTCAAAAACTTGCAAGAGGAAAGCAAAGAGCTGCAAGACATGAAACATTTGCTGGTGTCCCCTTTCCCTAAGTACTACAGGAATTATCCAGCAAAAACTTCTTTTGTCAGGAGGATTCCTTTCTCTTCTCATCCTTCCTCCTCCAGACCGAGAAGAGGATCCAGGAGACAGCCTTACTCCAGACCGACTAACAATCAACTCCCCTGCAAACAGCTCTTTACATTCAGAGGGGGCTCCACTTCTGCATGACTGCCTTGGCCACCTTCCCTTGTCTGCCCCCCTACCCCACTGCCTCCCTTTTTGGAAAACCATCACCTCATACCAGTGGGTGCTTTCCATCATTCAGAAGGGATACTTTCTATCTTATCAGGAAAAACAAAGGCCAAAAACCATTCCCTTCCTACCAAAAAAAAACAACATCACCTCTTTCCTCTCATTCTGCAGGAACTATAGAACCCGTCCCTTTGGGCCAGGAAGGAAAAGGATTCTACTGTCGTCTGTTCCTAATCCCCAAAAAGGCTGGTTCTTGGAGACCCATACTAGACCTTTCCTCCTTAAATCGGTTCCTAAAAATTCCATCCTTCAGGATGCTTTCTGGATGCTTTCTGCAAACTCTCCTACCCCTGATACCACCCCAAGCCTTTATGGCCACTCTGGACTTAAAGAAGCATATCTCCAGATTCATATCAAGCCCTCCCACAGGAAATTCCTGATATTTACTGGCATTTCCTCACATTTTCAATTTACAGCCTTGCCCTTTGGTTTATCTACTGCTCTAAGAGTTTTCACAAAATGCCTGGCTCCTGCCATTGCATTTTGCCGAACTAAGGGTATCCAAATATACCCTTATGTGAATGACATTCTCCTTCTAGCGGAATCAGAATCCATGCTCCAAAGTCACCTAAAATTCACCATGACCCTTTTGCACAACTTGTGGTACACCCTAAACCTTCAGAAATCCTCTCTTTGTCCCCAGCAGGACAAAGTTTTCCTAGGATGCAGGGTCAGATCAGACTTAATGAGATCCTTCCTCCCACAGGACAAAGTGCAGTCTCTCTCAAGTCACTTCCAATGCCTTCTTTCTGTATTCCACCTTTCTGCAAGGCAATTCCTACAAGTACTGGGACTCATGGCAGCCACGATCCCCATGCTTTTTTTAGCCAGGATGCACATGAGAAAATTCCAGTGGTACTTAAAAAATGTGTGGTCCCAAAACCAACACTCCCTAGATAAACTAATCCCCCTTCTGCCCCTGCCTAAAGTCAGAATTGAGGTGGTGGATCCAACAAATCCTCCTGAACCAGGGCATTCCCGTACAACCCCCCCCTATGCAATCCATGCACACAGATGCATCAGACATAGGGGGGTGGGGAGGGCAACTCGAATGGATTTCAGGGTACAAGAGCCTTGGAACCCTGCCCTTCAAAAACAACACTTCAGTGTCAGGGAGATGACTGCAGTCTTGCTGGCCTTCTAGGCCTTTCTCCCCATCCTTCAACCAGGCCTTCTTCACATTCTTACAGACAACACCACAGTTATGTGGTACCTGAACAAACAAGGAGGGACAGAGGCCTATCTGTTATGCCGGATAGCCCTACAGATTAGGGAGCGAGATGACCAACACAGTCTTTTCCTGTAGGCCTCTTATATCCCCTCAGAAAAACAAACAAGCAGATTTGCTCAACAGGACATCCTCTCACCTTCACGAATGGATGCTAAACAGGGAAACCTTTCTAGACATAGTCCACCGGTGGGGCACACCTCAAGTGGATCTGTTTGCCTCCTCCCAGAACAGAAAACTAAGCAGATTCTGCAGCAGGGATCACACTCCTTCAGCCTGGAGCGTGAATGCCTTCAGCTTCCCTTGGAAGGGGGATGTTCCTTTATGCGTCCCCTCCCCCCTCCCACTAATACAAAAGGTGCTTCTGAAAATCAAGAAGGACCAACCAAAAATCTTGCTGGTGACTCCCTACTGGCCAAGGCAACACTGGTTCCCCCTTCTTCACTCTTTAGCCAAGGGCAATCGCCACAAGTTACCCCACAAGGTGGACCTACTCTCTCAACAAAAGGGATCTCTTATTTGCCCTCAGCTACAAATGCTAAATCTAACACTTTGGGTGATCAACTACTAATCCCTTATGGACAACTCTACTCCGAGGATGTGCTTTCAGTCCTGAGGGAGGCCAGGAAACCAACTACTAGAAAGACATACGTATCTAACCTAAGGACAGGGACCCACTGCAGGCCGACCCCTCCCTAGTCCTTAGCTATGTTTGTGATGTCATTAAGGCTGGACTAGCTTACTCCTCTGTGAAAGTCTACCTTTCAGCCATTTCAGCCTGCGAGAGGGGCCCTACATATTAGACCACCAGGAAAATCCATCCCTCCTCCCTGGGACCTCAACTTTGTTTTAGAAAATCTCACCTTACCTCCTTTTGAGCTGGCTAGTTCAGCCACCTTACAAATGTGCACTTGGAAAACCATTCTTTTAGTGGCCATTTCTTCCGCTAGCAGAATGTCAGAACTACAGGCCCTCATGGCCTGCCCTCCTTACACCACCTTTCATAATGACAGAGTTACCTTACACAGAAATTCTTCCTTCATGCCCAAAGTGGTAAATGAACTATCCTTTAAACCAGTCCATCCATTTACCTACCTTCTTCCCCAACTCCAACCAACAACGCAGAGAGGATCCTTTATTCCCTGGACGTATACAGACAGTTAAGATTCTACTTAGCAAGACTAAGTCCTTCAGAATGTCTGACCAACTCTCTATCTCCTTTCACCACAGGGCTCTGGGCAAGGCAGTCTCCAAACAAACCATTTCCTGTTGGATCAGGACATCAATTATTTTTTGTTACTCGCACCATGGCAAAGTCTTGCCTCATGGTGTAAGAGCTCACTCAACCAGGGGCATGGCTACCTCCAAGGCCTTTCTCAAAGACGTAGACTCCGCTTCCAACCTGGAAGTAACTACCTGGTCTACGGTTCACATTTTCACCAAACACTACAAATTAGACCAAGTCTCCAGGGACAGAGCAGGCTTTGCTAGAGCAATCATGCAAGGATCCTCTACCTCTGCCTCCTCCCATCACTCTTCCTAAGCTGTGGTACTCTGCAACACCAGGAATACTGCAACATTGGAATAGAAGGGCATAGAATAGTTGTGTAAAATCTTACTATAACCATAGATGTCCTTCTCTTCCTTGTTGCAGTATTCCTTCCCACCCTCCATACCCCCTTATTGCAGGGTCTGTCCTCTGACCACTGCTTCCACTCCCAGAAGGCTTATCTGTTCAGCCTTACAGTGGTATTTGTTCCTTTTGTTAGCATCTTGTTCTCCTGTCAGGTCACTCCTCTGGGCTTCAAGTTCTGAGGTCTGTGCGTGCAGACGTCACATTTAAGGTCCCTGGTTTATGGCCCTGTGTGTGACATCCCACGCACCTACAGCAGCCAGGATTAAGCTTTTGTATAGGAGCAGACGTCAGATCGCCTGAGGTGGAAAATCGCACACCATGAATACTGCAGCATAGAAGAGAACATAAATGGTAATGGTAAGATTTTAAACAACTATTCTTTCCCATCGTTAGATTATGAAACAGCTACTGAGACTACTGCGGTCAGCAATTTTATTTTTGTTGAATGCAGTAAATTATCTACTGCAGTAGTTGAGTCTGCATTCTGTTACTCTGCAGTGTCTTCATTGAAAGCAGAGAACTTCAGTGATTGGTGATTCAGGTGGTATGGTCACTCTGCTAAAGGGGTAGTATGTATGTAAAAAGAAAGCTCTAACATTATTTATAGTGCTATGCATTCATGGTGATACAAGACTGTATTCTGTTACTTTGCTAGAAATGCAGACTGTGTTTAAGAATATCACAGAGCCTGTTGCTGTTCTGCCCAGTTCAACACATGATGTGGTAATAGGGAACAATTTTCACTTTTCATAGATTTGTAGAAGTAATGGGGAAGTAGGTAGCCCTTTAGATAAACTTTCAGCATAGTAAAGGGAATCAGTAAGTGAGTAAAGCCTATAGATATACCTTTGCCTAACTTTGTAAAAAGGACATTCACCAGGCACGTGTTAGGTTACATGAACCCGGTAAATGTCAGGTTGCAGTGCTAGAAAGTCCTATAGTTACAAAAAATTTGGCCAAGGATGCAAATAGAAGGAGAACCAACATCATGTAAAAGTAATATGCTAGCAAAAACATAGAACAAAACAGTCTGTAATAGCAGAACCAGTAGAAGGAATGTAACTTGTGCAATTAAGTATTGCAGCATGAATAAAAATGCATATCCTGAGCAGAATTCTATGTTTGTAAGGCAAAAATCCACAGAAATGGGGAACAGTAGATGGGGTCAGTGCAAGACAGAAAAAGTCAAAATAAGGGAAAACCTGCAGGCAACGGGTATCTACATGCAAGGAAAAAGTAAAAATGAAAGTAAAATATGTTCTGAAGTACCTTTTTCAGGTGGAGAGTTATCGAGAGAAGAAAAAAAAGTGAGATGGTGGTATGGATTCAGCCTGAAATAGAGGAAAAGCAATATAAAGTTGAACAAAAGGAGATGATAGTGCATATAGTGCATACTGAGAGATAAGAACGTTGAACAGAGATGTAATGACATTACAGCTGAGTCAAAATACAGGAGCTGAAAGCAAATGGAAGAGGGTTGTGTGTGCCATGTACGTAAAGAATGGATCAAGAAAAACTAAGGCAGAAATAGTAACTCACCATAAAGAACACTTTAATCCATTGCTTTTTCAAGGAGAAGAGTTAAACTCTGAGACCATATACTGCCTATATTGGCAGAATAGGAGCCATTGCTTTCTGCTTCATGACAGAAGTGTCAGAACTAGTTGACTTTCTGATAAACCAGATTAACTTTAAAAACTCACAGTGGGACAATGACACTTCAGACTAAGGGAATACAACCAGAGTTGCAAGGGGAAAAAGCTGAAAATAATGTTCCTACTTCTTTATCCATACTTTGAGTTATAAAATGATTTGCACATAGTAAATACGATTAGGAAGGACGAAGTAGTACTCCAAATGTTTGTGTCCCAGCCTTTCAGAAATCTAGCAAAGAAATTAGCACCTACTTTTATACTGGAGGACACCTAGGAATGGAAAAAGACTAAAGAAAGGATGGTAGCAAGACAGAAACGTCTAAGCTGGTTAAGCAGACAGTTGGATTGTTTAGTCTTCTTGTTAGTTCCTTTAGGTAGGTGGCCTGACTCGGGCAGCTGTCAAGGGTAAAGCTAAATGTGTATACCCTGTAGCCTAAGATGTACAAAGACTGCAGCTAAACTTCTGATTAATACTGTGGGAGAAATGGACATCCCAAAGGGTTGGAAGTCGAGTTGAAATGTTGGGAACCTGCCAAGAATCTGATTAACGTCCATTGGCCTCTGAAGGTAAGGCTGTGCGGGTAAGCATTCTTCCTATCCAGTAACATCATTAGTGCTTCTGATAGAACAAGATAAGGAGCATTAGCCAAGCAGTCCACATCCTGAACTTTTTTTACTGATACAGTCTTCTTTTGCTTTGAATGGTCCAGAATGGGCATCCAAAACCCATCCTTTGTTGTGGCACTAGCAACAGACTGGAGTAAAGCCCTGCTCCTTCTGCTTATTGAGGAAAGCCTTTTATGGCAGCTGATGCTAGTAGCTGTTCTAGTATTAGACCTGCTTATACCACTCGTGCTTGAGCCATGTGTGTCAAATGTAGTAAGTCTTAAACACAATTTTTTGTTTTGACTCGGTCAGCTGTCTCACACAGCTGTCTGACAGGGTGAACCCCTTTTCCTTGAAAATGCATATTCTTCCTACTGTCAGATGGGGGGAGGGGAGAGATTACATAGTTATTACTGCTGGCAACTTCTTGAACGAGAGAGTCCTTCCTCTGCTGCATTTCCTTCCCTAGGCTATCCCACTGATGCTTGAAGCATTCAAGGATGACTGAAGATTTCTTGAAACCAGGCTGTGCTGCTTCTCTAGAGGCCTTTTTAATAAGAGTTCATTATTTTTATGGGAAATGTATGTTATATTTAGAAATTAATGACTGGAGTAGTTTCTTCACTGTCTGTATAGTTTTGCCATTTTCTTCAGGTTTTAAAAGATTCTTGTGCTGGAGGACCAAATACAACATGAAGAACATTAATGATTTGCCTCCTGGCATCTTCGGGCAGAGGCAGCATTTTCAATCAGGTGCATCTCCTAATGGAACTGTAAGCAGCAGCTGCCCTAGAAGATGCATCTCTAGCACCACAGCCGTATATAGTGATGTGGTGGCTTTTGTTAATGATCTGTGGATCAGCATGGGCAGGCTTCATCTTAGAGGCATGTGTAATGGTTTCTGCCATTTCCTCGCTTCAGTTCTGACCGTCATCTTACTATTGCAGAATTTGCATTTGACAGTTAATGGGTCGGATGCCTGACTTGACTGAGATGTACCCTTTGTTGGCAAACCTAACGTCCTGCTTTCTCTACAGTTAGGCAGTGTTATTAAAACTGGCCATTTTGGATCAGCCAATTGCATCCAAGGAGATAACAGCAGAGACAGGCGTAAGAGTCTGATAAAGATGTATTTTGTTTTATCTTCTGCTTGGTAAAACCTACTGGAATTTTAGAAGAATTTGGTTTCAAGGAGACCTCTTCAAAGTCATTCTTGTATGTTTAAAGCATCAGAGGGATAGCTGTTGGTTTGGTTTCAAGAACATTCTGTGGAACTCTAACAACTATTTTGATGTGCATTTATAGTATTCCCTCAGCAGATTAAAGGTTTCTCCAAAAAGAAAAAATACATTTGTAAGGGAGCTTGAAGAGACTGCACTTATTCAACCATGTCTTACAACAAAGAAAAATGCATTTGCTGGAGTAAGCTAGGTCCTCTTCCTCCTCTTTGCTGACATCCAGATGAAGATGGAAGGTCTAGTAAGAGATAAATCTTTTTCTATTACTCACGGACAAATTACCTAAAGTGCATGGTTCCACAGCAGGACCAGAGGAAGCATCATCCCTCTGCCATGCTACAGTATCTTCTTCTGTAAATCCCTTATAGTTGAAAAAAATTTCAGGAGCAAGGGGACAGACATCATTGGGATAGATGTTCAGGCTACAGAGAAGCAGCCCAGAGGTTATGGAGGCTTAAACATTTGTTTAAATTCAGAAATTTTTGAGTTGGTGCCGTATGTTTCTATACAGATTGAATGGTGGTATGGAAAGGAGTGGCACTCTTCTGGGGCTAGACAACATCAGACATGACAAAGCTGCTGTCCAGCTGTGAGGTGAGACATGGCAGTATAAATATAATGCAATACTACTGTTGGCCTTTAGAGGTGCTTCAGTAATTCAAAGCACTGAAGAATCGGATGCAACATCCATAGGCTAACCAGAGAGTGCCACTGGCACTGGAACCCTTGGACTTGTGCTGATCTGATAGCATCTCTACCTGACTGTCTGTACATTATCTTGTTATACTTCTGTATTTTCTTGTTGCACTTGTGTTTCTACTGGGGATGTACAAGCCAGTACATTTCTTTGTGCTGGTCCCAAGCCTGGATAAATGGGGAGGGTTGCGTCAGGAAGGGCATCCGGCATAAAATTTTGCCAAATCATACATGCAGACAACAGTACAGATATACATACTGGATCGGTCGAGGCCTGGCTTAACAACGACCGTCACCAGTACTGTTGGCCAACAGGGTGCTGGCGGAAATTGGGCTACTGTTGGCCGAAGGAGGAGAAGAGGGGGAGGGCATGCCCGAAGGCAGGTAAAGGCTAGGACTGTGATAGTGAGGGTCGGAACTTTGAATGTTGGCAGTATGACTGGTATAGGGAGAGAGCTAGCTGATATGATGGACCAAAGGAAGGTTTGTATATTGTGTGTGCAAGAGACCAGATGGAAGGAGAGCAAGGCTGTGTATCGGAGGTGGGTTCAGATTGTTTTATCATGGTGTGGATGGGAGGAGAAAGGGGTTATCCTGAAGGAACAGTATGCCAAGAGTGTTTTGGAGGTGAAGAGTGTCGGATAGAGTGATGTTTATGAAGCTGGAAATTGATGGCATAATGATGAATGTTGTTAGTGCATATGCTCCACAAGTTGGGTGTGCGATGGATGAGAAAGAAAGATTTTGGAGTGAGTTGGATGAAGTGGTGATTACTGTACCCAAGGGTGAGAGACTAGTGATTGGAGCAGATTTCAGTGGGCATGTTGGTGAAGCGAACAGATGGGATGAGGAAGTGATGGGTAGGTATGGTGTTAAGCAAAGGAGTGCAGAAGGTCAGATGGTAGTGGATTTTGCGAACAGGATGGACATGGCTGTGGTGAATACGTATTTTAACAAGAGGGAGGAGCATAGGGTGACATACAAGAGTGGAGGAAGATGCACACAGGTGGATTATATCTTATGTAGAAGGGCCAGTTTGAAGGAGATTGGGGACTGTAAAGTGGTGGCAGGGGAAAGTGTAGTTAGGCAGCATAGGATGGTGGTTTGTAGGATGACATTGGTGATCAAGAAGAGGAGGATGAGTGTGAGGGCAGCACCAAGGATCAAATGGTAGAAATTGAAAAAGGGTAATTGTGAGGTGGAGTTCAGGGAAGAGTTAAGACAGGCACTGGGTGGCAGAGAAGAGTTACCAAATAGCTGGGTAACTACAGCAGAGCTAGTAAGAGAAATGGCTAGAAAGGTGCTTGGTGTGACATCTGGAAAGAGGAAGGAGGACAAGGAGACCTGGTGGTGGAATGAAGAAGTACAGGATAGTATACAGAGAAAGAGGTTGGCGAAGAAGTGGGATTGTCAGAGTAATGAAGAAAGTAGACGAGTATAAGGAGATGAGGTGCATGGCAAAGAGAGAGGTGGCGAAGGTTAAGGCGTATGAAGAGTTGTATGAAAGGTTGGACACTAAGGAGTGAGAAAAGGACCTGTACCGATTGGCTAGACAGATGGACCGAGCTAGTAAAGATGTGCAGCAGGTAAGGGTGATAAAGGATAATAAGGGAAATGTGCTCACAAGTGAGGAGAGTGTGTTGAGCAGATGGAAAGAGTACTTTGAGGGGCTAATGAATGAAGAGAATGAGAGGGAGAGAAGGTTGGATGATGTGCAGATAGTGAATCATGATGTGCAGTGGATTAGCAAGGAGGAAGTAAGGATAGCTATGAAGAATGGAAAGGCTGTTGGTCCAAATGATATACCTGTGGAAGCATGGAGAGGTATTTAGGTGAAATGGCAGTGGAGCTTTTAACTAGAGTGTTTAATGAAATCTTGGAAAGTGAGAGGATGCCTGAGGAATGGAGAAAGTGTCTTTTGTATGCTATTTCCTAGGGCAAGGAAAAGAAAAAGCAATTTCCAAACAGACTAAAAAATTGGACATTGGATCAGATTCTGTTATTCCTTTTGGTACCAATTTTTAAGAATAAGGGTGATGTGCAGAGCTGTTGTAACTACAGAGGGATTAAACTGATCAGTCACAGCATGAAGTTATGGGAAAGAGTAGTGGAAGCTAGGTTAAGAAGGGAGGTGATGATTAGTGATCAGTAGTATGGTTTCATGCCAGGAAAGAGCAGTACAGATGCGATATTTGCTCTGAGTGTTGATGGAGAAGTACAGATAAGGTCAGAAGGAGTTGCATTGTGTTTTTGTAGACTTAGAGAAAGCATATGACAGGGTGCCTAGAGAGGTGTTCTGGTGTTGTATGAGGAAGTCGGGAGTGGCAGAGAAGTATGCAAGAGTGGCACAGGATATGTACGAGGGTAGTGTGACAGCGGAGAGGTCTACGGTGGGAGTGACGGATGCGTTTAAGGTGGAGGTGGGATTACATCAAGGATCAGCTCAGAGCCCTTTCTTATTTGCAATGGTGATGGACAGGTTGATAGACGAGATCAGACAGGAGTCCCCGTGGACTATGATGTTTGCAGATAACATTGTGATCTGTAGTAAGAGTAGGGAACAGGTGGATATATGCTCTAGAGAGAAGAGGAATGAAGGTCAGCAGGACTAAGACAGAATATGTGTGTGTGAATGAGAGGGAGGATAGAGGAATGGTGAGGATACAGGGAGTAGAGGTGGCGAAGGTGGATTAATTTAAATACTTGGGATCAACAGTTCAGAGTAATGGTAAGTGTGGAAGAGAGGTGAAGAACAGAGTACAGGCAGAATGGAGTGGGTGGAGAAGAGAGTCAGGAGTAATTTGTGACCAGACGAGTACCAGTAAGATTGAAAGGGGGAAGGTCTACAAGAGGATAGTGAGTCCAGCTATGTTATATGGGTTGGAGATGGTGGCATTGACAAAAAGGCAGGAGTTAGAACTTGACGTGGCAGAGTTGAAGATGTTAAGATTTGCACTGGGTGTGACGAGGATGGACTGGATTAGGAATAAGTATATTAGAGGGTCAGCCCAGGTTGGAAGGTTTGGAGACAAAGCCAGAGAGGCAAGATTACGTTGGTTTGGACATGTGCTGAGGAGGGATGCAGAGTATATTGGGAAAAATATGCTAAGGATGAAGCTGCCAGGTAACAGGAAAAGAGGAAGACCTAAGATGAGGTTTATGGATGTGGTGAGAGAGGACATGCGGGTGGTTGGTGTGACAGACCAAGATGCAGAGGACAGGAAGAAATGGAAACAGTTGATCCACTGTGGCGACCCCTAATGGGAGCAGCCGAAAGAAGAAGATGCTAGTCTCAAAAAAGTTGTCCCCATGGGCAGGGTTCTGCAACCTGTGGCTCTAGAGCCACATTTGGCTCTTCCACCCCTCTGCAGTGGCTCCCTGTAGCTTTGAAAAATAATGACCACTCTGCCACACCACACACACACATATCAAGTGATGAATTTTAAATTTTGCTCTTATAAACTAAAAACTTGCTAGAATAACATGGTTTCTTCTACTATGTATTCCACAAATTCTTTGGCAGTATCAGAATCTCTTGAAAGGTTTACGTACCTCTCCACCATACCTCTGAAACTCTTACCACAAGAAATCTGGACAGAGCCACAAATAAAGGGGGAGCAAAGGAAGAAAAATACGGACATATATTAAATATTGCTTTTATAAACTTAGAAACTTGCTCGAATAACACTTTTTCTGTTAACATGCATTTACACACACACACACACACACACACACACATTGAGCAATCCCAATAAAAATCTCAACAAAGGAACAAAACAGGAACGGATTTTAAATATTGTTCTTATAAACGTAGTTCTTTTATATACTGTATAATAACTATTTATAAAACGTAATACACTGTTATCTTCATTTTATGGGTCAAATATGTTTTGTGGCTCCAGATGAATTTTATTTGGTAGGGGAAGGGCCAGAATGGCTCTTTTGATAGTGAAGGTTGCAGACCCCTGCCCATGGGAAATGCTGAAAGGAGGGCATCTCTTGGCCTACAAGCATCAATGTCTAGTGTTCCGTGGAGATGTACATTTTTTGCTCTATTCCTAAGAGCCCTTTTCTTAAAATAAGAGCATACTTGATCATACACCATGATCTTTCCCCAGACAGAACAAACACAAAGTGAAAGTCCTTCAGTGAGATTGAGGACCACACTGTACACCTTACTCGTGAGCTTTTCTGGGAAATGGATCAGTCTTGGGAGTCTACTCTCAAAGTCGTCCCTGCTCTTAAGTCCTACCCTACACATTACCTTACTAAAAACACTTTCTGTAATACTACCGCTGAGCAGACATACATGCACACACTTTACATACACTTACAACAGAAGATCAGTTTCCTTCCTTAGTGCTTATGGGTTAGAGTAAGGGCTGTTACCAGTAGTGCTAAAACTGTTGAAACATTGTGAAAGTTTTGGGCATTAACATATACTCCTACTTGCCTTTCCTGAGGAGATATGCATGTGTTTGCAGTAACATGTAATGTTGTATCTCTCTTGACTTCTGCAGTTGGCATCAAGTACTTACACCACAAATGTCTATCGATAAACAATGCATTCCACAGTGTGTATGGTGTATTTATATTACATACATGTACACAAATATGTATACTTTTATAACTCCATAGGTGCAACATACTAACATTCCAGAGAAATTTTAGAAGTTTGACCATCTTTCCACCCTGGCTGCTGCTACTCTAGTATCCCCTGTCATTTTTACAGTTAGACGTCATTCAGTTAACAAAAGCTCCTGCGACCAATACAAAAATACATAAATACAAAAATACATGAATGCAAAAAACTGAATAAAATCAATACAAAAATTAGTCTTCCCCACAAACTTTGCCTAGCAGATATCACATTATTGAAAACAAGTCTTGTCATAGTCTCTCTACTTAATGGTAGACCCTCTGTGCAATTAACTACTTTCCTATTGCCGTTAAATCTCCTTTCTCTAAAATGTTGGAAAAATGCATTCATAAGGAAGCCCTCAGCTCCCTGCTCAGTTCAGTTTTATATCTTACATTCAACACATGTTTAAGTTCAGCTGGGAACTAACACTGTTCTGCTTGTCCTTATTGAATTCATTTTGTGTGAGAGTAACTTTGGAAAATCTGTGAGAACAATTTTTCTTATTCTAAAGCTGTTGATATTGTGTTGTACAGTAATCACACACTATATCTTCAAATTATTGGTGGTTCATTACTTATTTTCATGGTTGGACTGTGGTTGTAAAACAGAGTAATGCCACATCCTCCCAGTGTTGAATCACTTTTCAGTCCCACAGAGTTCTCTGTTAGGCCATTCACTATATTCATAAATAAAAAGGTCTAAAATCATCAGAAATGCTAAACTGATTATTATGTAGATGGTACTACTATTGCTAATTCCACCGCATCTCCAGATGATTTCATTTGCCTTTTGCAAAATCCTTTCCATTTGTTTAAGTCCTACTTGAACAGCATAGATCTTTTTATACCTGAAAGCTAAACTCTTTTCTCCTCACCTTCAGTCTACAGACAGTGTTTATCTACTACATACATTTCTTTTTATTCCATTAAAGGTAATTTTGTCTCCTTGTCTGTTGAATGCTTAGATTAACTCTTGACAACCTGTTAAACTTCTGTGCTCATATGTAGAAGGTTTTGACAAAAAAAAAATACCACTTCAGGTGAACTGTACAGGGTACAATCATTCCATACAGATAAAACCAGTGTCATTACTGACAGATAGTACTGCCTTCCATTTATTTTGTATGCCTCTCGTATTTAGCCAGACTTAAAACACCCATTGCTATGTAAACTGAAACAATCTTGTTATAAAATTGCTTTGTTTGTTGCTGATCGTAATCCATCTCTACCTTTTTCTTCAAGATTAGGATTTGGTCATATCCTCAGTTTAACACAACTGTGTCTGAGGAAATTTAGTTGGTGGTAGGTCAGAAGAATGTAAAAAAAATCATGCAGCGGTTGTTTAAAAGAGTAGGGGGAAGATGTTCTTCGTGTTTCACTGTTGCAGTCATCACATTTGGGTTATCTGCCTGCAGGTAGCCCTCAGCCGGCCTGAATACCAGAGGATTGGGATTTCTGCGTTGGATGCTGTTGCTTCTTCCATGACAGGTCGTCAGGGGTATAAAACATGCAGCCGACGCCATTACATCAGTCTTTTTTGCCGTGCGGTGCCTGAAGCAGAAGCAGTTCGCAAGTGCCGGTCGGCCGACTCCTGAAATTTTCATTTTCGAGTTTCAGACCTGAAGTCTTCTAAAAGATAAGCACCCCGTTGGGGATCCTTTTTTCTTGCTCTAACCGAAGTTAGAAAAAATTAATAATTGTCTTGCCTGTGGAAAGCAAATATCTCACAGAGATTTTCATTCTTAGTATGTCACCTGTTTAGGCCCAGGCCACGACGTCCCTTGCTGTCAGTTTTGTGCCTTGTTCAACGCCCGAACTATCCATCGTTGGGCAATTTTTGTAGCTAAATACTTTCGCTCTCGATCTAAGTACTCCGAAATGATGTTGGTAAGCCATCTGACTACCGATCTTCCGAAAAAGCGTAAGGATAAAGACAGAGACACACCGCATAGGTCAAAAACTGCAGCCAACGCTAACGTTAAGCTAGTCGCCAGTCCACCGGTACTCAGTGAGGCGCTTTCGCAGCCCCTGGTACCCACTTCTACAGATTCGCAGGCCTCTACTGAGACCCATTCGGAGTCCGGTATGTCGCGAGATGCTTCTTCGATTATGGAACATGCAGATGTCTCTACCTTGGACGGGTCCAGAGCCGCTGTGCAGGCACCGGCTTCTGAGGGTGTAGTCAGGCCTACCGATTTTCATACTAAACAGACGACTTCATTTCAAGCCAAAAATACTGAATTTTTCAGGTCTAAAGTTCACACTACGCCTAGGAAACCGACGAACCAAGCGCATTCTCAGGCCCACAGGCCTCAAAAACAAATGATTAGAATGGGTGAAGACCTTGTTACCTTAATTAGGGGACGCAGGCCTTCCCCCTCAGAGACCTAGAACTAATTTTCCTTCTGATCAGGATTCTGATATCTCTGTTCCTTCTGACTACCAGGACATACCCTTATCTACCTATGAGGATTCTGATGCAGAGGATTCCATTCCCTCTGCTTCCCCTCCAGAATATTTTTCTTTTGGTGAAACCCTGCATACCCTTAGGGAGCATTTCCGCTGGGAAAGCCAGGGCTTCTCTTAGTACAAAAAGAGACTCGGGGGAATTTCTAAACCTGCCTCAGCACAGGCCTCTAGCTACCCCTCCTGTTCTGGTGGTTATAGATGATGTCTTCTTGGAATCCAGCCTTACCGGATACTTTGCCTCCAGCTCCCAGGAAACCTGACTGGTACTATAGAGTACCTGACTCTCACAAATTCCTTTTCAAGAATCCTACTATGGATTCAGAGACCATTTCCCAAGGACCAAAAGGCATTAAGGCTACTACTGCCAAGAATCCTACCCCTTCTGACAGGGACTCTAGGGCTTTAGACAGTTGGGGTAAGAAGGTAATCACCTCTGCTACTCTGGCCATTAGAATTTTAACTTGCCAGTTTCATATGTTGAAGTATCAGCAGCATATTATGGGGCTAATTAAACAAAAAATTATGTTGATTCCTGACTGTGCAGAACACAAAGATTTACAAGAGTTAATGCATTCTGCTGACCAAGTTGGTAAGCATTGCAGTGTGGTTTTGATGCTTTAGAAGCCTCTATAGAAGGCATGCTTGGCTTAAGGAACAAAACTTGCCAGATTGTGTCAAAGCAAAATTACTGGATGCACCCTTAAACCAAGAGCACCTATTTGGCAATAAAGCAGAAGTTCTCAAAAGGATGGAGGAGAAAGCTAAGTCTATGCAATCTGTTAGATTTCTTACAAATACAACCACCTAGATTCAGTAGGCATTGGCCTTCAAAGAACTGGTCCTTTCCAGTCCCTGCCAGGCCTTCTCAGTCCAAACCCAGGGGCAGCTGATCCCCAAGACTTCAGTCTCAGGTTATGCACAAATCTAAGCAGTGGGGTGATCCCACGTCCAAAACAGGGAGTAGTAAGCCACCCCTACGGTAAACTTGCACAATGGCTTATCCTTAACTCCCCCAAGCCTTGCTCAAGTACTTGCACCTTTAGGAGGAAAACTCGCCCTGCATGCAAAAAACTGGGACTACATTACCCAAAAGAAATGGGTTTTCAACATTGTTTCCCTAGGATACAGATTCCACTTCCACTCACTCCCAACCCTAAGTGGATGGCCAGACCTCCCCCCAAACCAGTGGGTGGAGGCCCAAAAGCAAGTGCATTCTCTCCTCAGCATCAAGACTATTCCACCTGTTCCAGCAGAACAAAGGGACAGGACTTTTATTCAAGACTGTTCCTGGTTCCCAGAAAAGAAAACTCCTGGAGTCCTATCCTGGATTTATCTATTCTCAACACATTTCTGGTGGTTCCAAAATTCAAAATGCTAACTCTCCAACAGCTGCTTCTTATGCTAGCCAAGGATGCCTGGCTGGCAACCCTAGACTTAAAAGAAGCTTTCCTGCACATCCTCATAAGGGAATCTTGCAGGAAGTACCTTCGCTTCAGGGCAGGCTCTATGCACTATTAGTTCTCTGCACTTCCCTTCGGCTTATCTACTGCACCCAGGGTATTCACTAAGTGCCTAGCTCCAGCCATTGCTTTTTGCAGGCAGAGAAGTATTCAGATTTACCCATACTTGGACGATTGCCTGATTCAGGTGGAAAGTCAGGGCTACTACAGCACCTGGCATTTGTAAAGAGACAACTTCACTGGGGTACACCATCAATGAAAAGAAATCACACCTAGTACCCTGCCAACAGATTGTATTCCTGGGGAGCAAGCTTGAACACAACTTCCCAGATGGCATTCCTTACTCCAGAGAAACAAATTTATTTGACAACTTCAACCAACTGGCCACCAAAACCCAGCTATCTGCAAGGAAAATACTGCAAGCTGTGGGGTTCATGGCTACTTGCATTCTGTTAATTCCATATGCAAGACTGCATATGAGTAAACTTCAATGGTATCTAAAAAGCCTATGGTGTCAACATTTTCAGGACCCGGAAACAGTAATTCCTATCATTCCGTGTCTAAGGGCAGAGTTCCTTTGGTGGGCAGAGGCCTGCAACCACAACAAGGTCTCTTTCACTCTAGCCCCTGCCCCCCAAACCCTAACAACAGATGCATCAGACTGTGCATGGGGGGCTTACATGGCAGGGCATTCAGGGAAAATGGAACCCAAATCAGATGCACCTGCATATCAATCAAAAAGAAATGTTAGCTGTACAGAGTGCTCTGACAGCCTTCAAAGGCCTTATTCTTCCAGGACAACTATTGGTAAAGACAGACAACAACACAATTATGTGGTACATAAACAAGCAGGGGGAACACATTCCTACCCACTCTGCAGACTAGCCATGGCTCTGTGGAACACAGCCTTGAGCAACCAAGTGCACCTACAAGCTCAATTCCTGCCAGGCAAACTAAATTCACTGGCAGACGAAATGTCATGGACCCACACGAATGGAAACTGGAACCCAAAATATTCAAACTTTTGGGAAACAGATGGGGGACATCAGAGGTGGACCAGTTTGCTTCCCCTCAGAACTGTCAATTGAACAAGTACTGCACTAGAACTCCCCACGGCCAAGTTTGGAAGGTGGATGCCTTGTCCTTTTCCTGGGAAAGCCGCAGTCTATGCCTTTCCCCCTCTGCCTCTCCTCTCGAAGGTTCTACTAAAGATCAAACAGGACAAGCCAAGGACAATCCTGATTATACCAGACTTGCCATGCCAGCACTGGTATCCTCTTTTGTGCAGTCTGACAGTGCTACGACCATGGCACCTGCCTCTGACCCCTTCCCTGCAGTCCCAGCAGGGTGGCCAAATTGTGCATCCTCAGCTTCAGACCCTGAACCTTGCAGCCTGGCTAATTCCCCTGAACTCACCTCTAGCAACCCTCAATAAGCAGGTGCTGGATGTCATTCTTGAGGCAAGGAGGCGTAGTACTAGAAAATCATATTCAGAAAAGTGGAAAAGATACTGTTCCTGGAGCCAGTCTGAAGGGATGGCCACAACTTTGCCCAGCTTACCTCATATACTAGATTACTTAACAGAAATGCTCCACAAGGGCCTATCCTTCTCTTCAATTAAGATTCATGCCTCTGCCATCTCATGTCATTGTAATACTGAGCCACCCCTCTTCTCTCATCCTCTGGTAAAACAGTAAAATTTAAGACCCCCCCCCCCCAGGAGAGCTCCCACTCCAGCCTGGGACCTTAACTTTGTATTGGAAAATCTTACACCCCCCCTTTGAACCGGCTGCTACAGCAGAGTTGAAATTCCTGTCATGGAAAACAGCTTTACTTCTAGCCATTACTTCAGCAAGAAGAGTGTCTGAACTACAAGCCCTTATGGCAGTGGAACCCTTCATTATCTTCCATGCGGACAGGGTTTCCCCTCAGGACTAACCCATCTTTTATGCCCAAGGTGATGTCTAGTGTGGCTTTAAACCAGTCCATTAAGTTGCCTACTTTTTCCCTAATCCTCAAAATAAAGGGGAAAGGATACTGCATTCTCTAGATGTGCACAGACAACTTAGATTCTATTTGGACAGGATTAAGCCTCCTCAGAAAATCTGACTAGCTGCTAGTCAGCTTTGCTGCAGGGGCAGAGGGGAAGGCCATTTCAAAGCAAACCATATCTAAATGGATAGCACACTGCATCCATTTCTGCTACAAGCACCATGGAAAACCTACCCCACAGGGGATAAGAACACATTCCACTAGGGCTACATCTACCGCTACTGCATTTCTGAGAGGAGTCCCTACCAGGGACATCTTGGAAGCTGCAACCTGGAGCTCGGTACACACTTTCACCAAGCATTGCCACTTGTCTATCTTTTCTAAATCCAGAGCTGGATTTGCCACAGCAGTCTTACAGGGCCTGATTGCCAGGCCTAATGCTTCTTAATCTACCTCCACCCTTCCTTAGCTTTGGGAATCAACCCAAATGTGATGACTGCAAAAGTGAAACATGAAGAACATAGTACAGTTGTGTACACTTACCATAAATGTAGATGTGCGAGTGTATTCACTGTTTCAGTCCTGGTTACCCTCCGTCCAGCCCCCTGATTGTCTTTGCTTGCAACTATCCTTTTTGGTTTGGCATATCTTATACTATGTGTATTTGCTTTTTGCTGGGGGTGTTTTGCACCATATAATTGCTTCATATTTTGGGGGCAACTGACATTTGGGGCAAGAAAAACTGATGTAATGGCGTTGGCTGCATGTTTTATACCCCTGACGTTATGGAAGAAGCGACAGCATCTGACACAGAAATCCCAAGACTCTGGTATTCAGGCCGGCTGAGGGCTACCTGCAGGCAGATAACCCAAATGTGATGACTGCAACAGTGAATACACTCGAACATCTATATTTATGGTAAGTGTACACAACTGTACTTTCCTTTGTACGCTTGCTAAATTCTCACGTCAGTAAAAATACCACTTAAGGCATCCTTTGACAAGTTGTTGATGGCCTAGTGGGACTATTCCAGGCAAAAAGGATAAATAAATATCAAAAATAATTCTCCATATAAAATCACTTGTTTGCTTTTTGCCAGTGTGTTGCAGTATTGATGGAGACTGTACATATGCAGTTCCCTGTACTTGTCACAATTGGGTCTGATATTACTAGCGATGGACGTTACATTGGTGGTATGACTTTGCTTTATAATCATAGCCATGTTTATAAAACCTATTTTTCTGATGTCATTTTCATTCATTCTTCAATTCATGGTCTGTGATCTGACTCTGCCACTTTTACCAGACTCATGGATCCAGATCTTGAGCTCTTCTCTTTACTCGTAATGCCCCACTCTCCTGGTATATCTCCGATCTTGTTTGCTGCCACATCGTTTGGATGTGGTTTTTTTGCTCATGATCTGCAGAGGTTAACATATAGTATTGTATCCTTTTTTGTGAAGTTTTCGTATTTAGCATTGCTTTCCTCTTCCTTCCTTTACCTTTAAGCAGAACTTGCTCGACTTCTTTCTGTTACTTTTTCCTTTTTTCTGCCTTTCTGGTAAGGCCTTTCCGGCTGTGTCTGGGTACTCTCCCACATGACATTTTTATTCCTTCCTTCTCATTCTGTTTGCCTAATTTGGGGTATCTTTAAATACCATTGTTGGTATTTTTTTACTTATTAAAAAAAAAAAATCTTTCTCACCTTTGTGTCTTAGAAGGAATACGTTAGTTTTGTTGATATAGCTGACAAGCGTACAGGCTTTAAAAAGTTTATCTCCTATGGGCATAAGATCTGTAACTTGGATGCCCACAGGGTGTGTTTATGTATTGTTTGGGCCAACCTTCCTAGATGTGGACTGTTCTATTTGTTCAGGGTTCAGCTCCCGTGTTTTAAGTGATAAGTTGGTTTTGAAAGGTTTGCTACCTTCTACCGTTGTTTCTGCCTTGGCTGGGGCTCAAATACCTTTTAGAAAAGCTGGCAAAGGAAAGCCTGACTCTGCTCCAAAATTAAAGGAGTCCAAGAAATGGACCCCTGATCTTTCTCTCTGTTCATCTTTGATTTCTTAGCCACTGGCTAAAGTTACCAAGGCAGCGGATCAGACACCTTCCTTGAATCCTACTTCATTGAGATCCAAGTGTCCTCAGATCTTATCTCCACTTTTTCACCTTGGATCTGATATCTCTTTGGCCCCGTTCACCCTTCTTACAGGAGACACCTAGAAATTCTTTGAGACCACTTTCTACTACTTCATCCCTTAGGCCTTCTAGGAGCTTATCTGAGGCTGAGGCGGATAGGATGATGAAGTTTCATGGGGCTCAGATCCATATGTGGGTGATTCTGTCTTCATCTCCCATCGGACCCATGAGTCAGCCCTCCTCTCAACATCATGTCATATATTCTTCTTCGTTCCAACCAATGGTTTCAGTGGCCTCTGATCTGAGATCTACAAGGACATCTTTGTCTGATCTGAAAACTGCTCATCCTTCTAGTCTGACCACCCCCCTTAGTCGACTGGCTCCAATCTCTTCGGAGCAGGATGCCTTTTGGAGCCTAACTGTCAGTGCTGACTCGGGGTGGGGGTGGATCGACCCTGAAGGTGTCTAAGTCGTCCTTGCCTCTTAGTGCCTCTTCTCTGACTTCCTTCTGGAGGCAGGACTCCATTGGGATTACAGAATTTGGGATTACAGAATTTGGCACAAGTAGCTTTGGTGCTGGCTCGATCAGCTGCTGCTTCTCCATTTTTGAGGTTGTAGAAAGGGCTTTCGCTTTATACCCAAAGAGACTACATGTTTGCCCTCTTCAGATTCTACTCTTCCCTTCATTGACTTTGAGCTCTGATCCTGTCATGCCTACCCCACCAGGATGACCACCATGTACAAGCCTTCAGCCAGTCCTCATCCAAGACTCCCAACCTTCTTCTGATACTTCACCAGACCATCCCATTGCTGAGGTCCTTAGGAAGTGAACATGCAGAAGGAGACACCTAAATTCCCCTCAGGAATTGGTCATCCAATATACAGATTTCGATGCAGGCAACGGGTCCCCCAGATCTCCACCTGAAGATGTCTCCTTTGGAGAGATCCTAAAACTTCTTAAACAGAGATCTGGATGGTCATCTGATACCCCTTCTCAAGAGGAGTCTGTGTTTCTGGAAGCTTTCACGGTTGGGACCGGCTATGTCTTCAGTGATCCCTCCAGCTGTTGAGTTGATCAATTGTCTCTCATGTCGAGCATAGATGGAACCCTATACAATGGAAACTACCTACGAGACCAGACAAGTTTTTAGCCCATCCTAAAGGTAGGGCTCACTGGAGCAAAGGGAGTCCCTATAGATGCCATGATGGTAGTGGAAGCCAATAAGAGAGCTTGCGGAACAGAGCTTGTCTTGCCATCCCCCTAGTAGACAGTCCAGGACACTGGACAGATTTGGCAAGTACATTTATGCCTCAGTGACCTTTGTCCTTTGATTGCTGAACTATTTGAGACATTTCATCAGGCTACAAAGAGATTTGATCAAGGAGCTTTCCAAGTTTCTTTCATGGTCCATGTCTGTGGAGGACCACAAGAAAATTTCTTCACAACTCACCACCATCTGGTCCATCTCCAGTGCATCCATCAGGTTGATCTCTTATGCAGCTCTGAGGGTACCTCTTGGGCTGCGGATTCAGGCATAGTGGTCAACACGCATGCCTGGATGCGCTTGTATGATTTTGTGGAACCTTTCAGGTCTTAATTCATCAATACTCCTTTTGATGGTTCATTTTTTTCAGCCCCAAAGTTAAAGAAACCCTCTTCAGAAGTGAGCAAAATGGAAAGATCCTGTCTGCATTGGGATATGTTTTTTTACTCCTCAGAGATCGATCTCCAGGAATCATTGAGGTAGTAAAAAGATGTAGTTTGCAAATCCCAAGGGCCTTTCCAGGAATCGGCAGAGGAGAACATTTTAATGGAAGATGCAGCCCTCTTGGCAGAACTAGGGCTTCAGAGATACCTTCTCTGACAGACCTTACTAGCACTCCTGAAGGGTTGCCCGATTGCTGCATTCTGGAGGCATTTTGGGGATGCTCATCTCTGCACTCAGAAGCTTGGGCATCCATCACAAAAGGCACGTGGGTGAAGAAAATCATATCCAGAGGTTATTTTATCGCATTTTCTCAAATTTCCTCCAATAAAAATGAACAAGATCCCCAATGTTGCACCCAGAGGGAGGCTGCAGCCTTGGAAATAGAAAAACTGCTTGAAAAAAGTCAACCAAAAAGTACCCCCAGACCAACAAGGATTGGGAACTTACTCAAGATTCTTTTTAGTGCCAAAGAAGACTGGGGACTTGAGACTAATTCTGGATCTCAGCAGACTCAGCCTGTATATGGAGTACTTGTAGTTCTGGATGATCATGGTTCAGTCCATTTTACCTATACTACAAAAAGACGACTGGGTATGTTCAATAGTATGGATCTTGAAGATCTATCATATCAAAATGAACAAGCACTCCAGAAGGTACTGGTGCTTCTGGCTGGGAGCCAGCTATTACCAGTTCAGAGTACTGCCTTTCGTCTCACCACAGCCCACAGGGTGTTCACCAAATGTGTGGAAGAGGTAGCGGCTTACCCAAGACTGCTGGGATTCTGGGAATTTCCATATCTTGATGACTGGCTCCTAATTGCCCCATCCAGTCATCTGTTGATTCAAGAGAGTTCTTACTTGCTCCAGTTATGTCATCATTTGGGCCTCACAGTTAATTACTTGAAATTGCAGCTTACCCCTACCCAGGCCCTGAAGTTCACATGTGCTCGTCTAGACACTGTCAACCAGATACCTTTACTTCCTCTGACAAGGGGTTCATAGTCTCAGGTCATGAAGTTGATCTCCCTGTCTCATCCAACAGCAAGACTAGTCCTCCAGGAGTTAGGATCGATGGCAACAGGGCTAACTTGATCCTGTTAGCCAGGTATCCTATGCGCATCCTACAATAGACTCTTTCAGCACATTGGTCTATTCTTTAGCATCCTGCAAGCACCCCAGTCAAGATTTACAAAGTTTGCAAGGAATATCTTCTGTGCTGGCCTCATTCAGAAAAAGTTTGTAAAGGTTGTCCCTTAGTCCTCCTTCAGCCAGTAGCCACAGTTACCATGGACACCTCCCAAATTGGGTGGGTGGAAGGACATTTCTTGGGAAGGACAGTCCAAGGTGCATGGTCCCCAGAAGAGGCCAGATTGCACATCAGTGTCCTGGAAATGAGACCTGTCCTACTAGAGTTGCTGGATTTTCAAGATGCTCTGCCTTTAGGGATAATTGCGATACATACAGACATGTCAGTAGTCTGGTGTATCAGTAAATGGGAGAACCAGATATTACCCATTGAGTTGAGAGGCAATGAGGGTGTGGCGATGGGAAATCTCTTCCAGACACTTTCTTTTGGTAGCACACACAAACCTGGGAAAACCAGCATGCTTGCAGGCAGAATAACCAGGCCCATTTTGATGTGTTAAGAGTGATCTCTCAATCAAGGAATGGTGGAAAAGATTTTTTGTTGATGGGGCAAGCCATGTTGCGGCCTTTTTGCTTCTCCCCTCAACAAGTGTAGCAAGTTCTTTGTCTTGGTCCCTCCATAGGCGGTGGTAACAAGAGATGCTCTAGTCCATGATTGGCCCTCAGGTCTCTCTTATGCTTAATCCTGTTACCCCTAATCCCCAAATTTCTCCTGAAAGTATCCCAGCTGAAGAGCATAATCATCCTCATTGCACCCTTTTGGCATAGTTCGTTCTGGTTTCTCTTCCTCTGGCCTCATCTTCTTTATCCACCTTGGATACTGGATCCATGTCCAGACCTATCTCAACCAACCAGGGAATAGCATCTGAATGTTAATGGCCTCAAGTTAACCACATGGTTTCTCCAGTTTCAGTGAAGGCTCAACAGCTCAGGCTTTCTTTTCCAGTTTGACAAATTCTTTTATCCACTCAGAAGTTGTCCACCAGGAAAATTTACTAAAGTAAATGTGAAAAGATTTTCAGTCTGTGTTCTTCAGAGAAACCTGAATCCCTTCTCCACCCCAGTCTCAGCAGTTCTTGATGTTTTGGCCTAAGTTTTTAACAATTAAAGTTCAACCAGCGACCATTTCAAATTTTCACTCAGTAGAGAATTATTCTTCTTTGGCTTCTTCGAGATTATGCAAGGCCTTCCTTAAATGTACCTTTTGACTTAGGCTCCAGATTGAAGAATTCTACATCCCGTTGGGATTTGACTATTCTCTTACAGGCTCTTATCCAGCTTCCCCTTGAGCCTTTCTCTAAGATTGACCTTACATTCTTGTCCTGGAAAACAATTTTTTCTGGTCGATATAACCTCTGCTAGATGAGTATCTGAACACCAGGCCCTGTCCGCAAGACCTCCATACTTGATCTTCCATGAGGATGGGGTCTCAATACAAACAAGCCCATCCTTTCTACAAAAAATGGCTTCAGAATCCAACTTAAATCAGGTCATTTACATGTGTTCTTGCCTAAATGATCAAACAAAGGATAATATATGCTGCATCTTCTAGACATACATCAGCAGCTTAAGATTTATTTGCACAAAGCACAGGCTTTTAGGAAATCTAATCAATTGTTTGTATCATTCTCCAGAAACAAAATGGTAAAACAATTTGTGAAGTAACTCTAGCCAAGTGGATAGCTGATTGATTGTGTATCCTTTGGCTATAAAGAAAGATGCTCAGCTTTACCCAAGCCCCCCAATGCACATTCCATGACATCTGTAGCCACCTCATTGGCCTTTTGGTCATGAGCATCATTAGATGATGTTTGTACAGCTGGTACTTGGTCCAGTGCTAATACCTTTATTGCTAATTACAAGTTAGACATACTATCCAGAAATAGGGAAGCATTTGATTCCACCATACTCCAGAATTTCCTTCCATGAGGACCACCCAGGCTTCATCTAGCTGGATACTGTGTCCAATCAGTTGAGGAATGAATGAAAATTACAACATCAGATACAAAAGTTATGTCTTCGCCATAATGATGCAGCTGTGTGGTCCTTTTTCATGTATTCACCATAATCATGCCATCTGTGTTGTCCATTTTCATTCTTCAATTCCCCACCCTTCATCCTCCTTCCATCTTTCATAGTGAGGCCTAAGGGCTGTCCTTTTGGGAACTCACCTGTTCCTTGCTTTTGAGTTCCAGCCTTTCTGTATGTTTTTACCTTGTTTCCATCTTGTAGTAGAGTGTCATGTGTATGTTACTGTTGGGGCAGCAAACTCAATCTGAGCTGTACCAGGAGACTGAGGCATTATGGGTGAAGGGAGGACCTCGCGAGCTGGAATTGTGAATCTGGTAAAAGTAGCAGAGCTGTATCTAAGACCCAACAGTTGAAGAAGAATGAAAATGAACAACACAGATGCATCATTACGGTGATTTTTGTTAAATGCAGTTTCACAGATACAAGAAATAAAGTAAACAAAATATTTTCTTTTTAAACATAACGCACATGAACTGTTTAATTATTAGACTAGCCCAGTACAGAATGTACAGGTATTGGGCTACAAGTGTAGTGTCGTTTTCTGCCCCTTTGTGGACTGGCAGTGGGTATGTTTCTTGGTATAGTGCAGATTAGTAGTGAAGTACTTTGAGTTAATAGATTTCCAGCTCTTTGTTTGTGTGTTGCCTAACTTTTGTCAGAGTTTAATAACTGAAGTCTGCTTTGCATGTCACTGACCCTTTTAAACTTTCCCATCCCCCCTTCACTGCCTTGAACTCCCAGATGTGCTCTTCAAAGATAACAGGACTTCAGATAAGTGAACTTTTGCACATTTGGTACAAAGACACTTTTTTTCCCTATGTTGTCACGCAGAGCACCCTCTTATCCTCTGAATGACAGAATGTCACTTTAAAATACTTTAGCAGTACCGCTGCTGCTTTAAAGTACTGCCATCAGAATCAAGATAGTGAAGACTAATCTGGCTCAACTGCTTTACTGTAATAATCTCCTTTTGTATCAACATTTTGTCATCAGACATGTATTGTCTCTTTGAAGTCTGGTTTTGTAGGCAAGATGTGTACAGCTTGAGTCGAATGCTTAGTTTTGCTGTTCATACAAGCCAGGTGGAGTTGGAATGACTAATCGGTACTTGTGTATTATCACAACCAGATTTTTTTCGGCAGTGCTGGTTACTTCTGTTTAGATCAAGTAGTAGCAATACAGTGTTATGAAGGTTAGATACATGTCTTCTGTAATGTTTTTGTAGTTTTATGAAGGTTTATCATTGAAACGGCTGAAAAATCTAAAGTCGGAAAAGTAAGGTTTGAAAAATAGGTTTCCCCTTTACGTCAGTCACATGTCGTGTCAGTTTAAGCAAGTCCCATTCTACTTCCAAGGCATTCCTTTGACATGCTGCCGGTCGGTGAAGGAAAGAGATCTGTTTTCAAACCTTTACTATTCTTTTCACAGCTGATTCAATGGTAAACCTAAGAGGTACTACAGAAACACTACAGAAAATCTTGTTTAGTTATAACTTTCACAATGCTTTCATACATCCAAAAAGAACAAGGTAAGGCTGAGAGAGTATCCTTCGCCACAAGAACTGCAAGTAAAAAAATAAAAACCATTCCACAGTACGAAAGCACCTCATCTGCTGTTTAAAGTCCGCTTGTGTGCAATATCATACGCTAACTGCCACACTCATCTCATCAGGGAAAGAACTGAAGAAGGAAAACTAGATAGCTGATCCTACTTCCCAAAATGATTCAATATTTGGAAAATATATTGTGCTGAATAATTCAGCGATATAAACCATAAAAATGCAGTCATGTTAATTGCAAACGCAGTCATTCCAGAAAAGGAAACCTATACAAAAGCAAGCCAAAGATCATCTGTGGAATGTCATAACTGTAGCAGCCTACAGATATCCTTAGATTTCTGAGCATCTTAATAGCAAGCACCTAATGTGCTGTTTAAACTCCGCTTGCATGCAATATCTCATCCGCTAACTGCCACAATCTTTTCAGAACCAACATACATACACACGTAACCAGTGCGATCACAGAATTCAACGCTTGACGTCTTTAAAGGACGCTTCCCACAAATGTTAAAAATTATAAGTCCTAACATTTTTTAAAACCATCACCGTTATTCCGGCAGACTTTCTGACAGTGTACCCTTCCGTATTACACTTCAGTGATGCCGTTTCAGTACAAATCAACACAGTTAAAAGACGGCACAAAATCTGGTTGCGATAATATGTAAGTACCGACTAATCTTGCAGCTCATTTGAACTCTGGAGTTGCACTTCACTAGGAAAAAGTTTGAATTTGTGAGCCTGCCTGGATACAGTAGTCAAGCAGCACATTAAATTTGGCATGCAAGTGAAAAGATTCTTTGTGTAGCTGTGTTCATTCAGATTCTTCAGGATATGGAAAGGGCTGTAGGGAAGTACTTATGATTTGCAGAGATACTGAGGGATAGTGTAACTTGTTTACAGTTGGGCCTTCTGAGCTGAAGTACACTTGAGAATGAAAAATGATCCTTTTAATGCTTCTCTGCAAATGTTTTAAAACAGTGTGATGAGTGTTGTGCTTAGTACACAAAAGAGCGAATAATACAGGCAGTGTAAAGTCATGATCAAGTCATGAGTAACTTTAAGGAGTTATCTTGATGTACTAATAAAATACATTGAAAACCTTTTTTTTTTTTTTTTTAGTTAACTTGTCCTTGCCAGAAACACAATGCTTCATGTACTTTGTGACAAGATGCTTGGGAAAGGTATTTTGTTATTAAGAACTATGCAGAAACTATATGCACTAATAGTAATGTCTTTTGGCTTTTCCCAGTTAGGGATCACCACAGCGGAACTCCGGTCTGCTAATGATTGGCCGTGTATTTTTACGGTTTTGAGTTGTCAGCCCGATGCCCAACCTTCAAGGAAGGAACACCCATTCACGCTGTCACCTACCTGCATGTCTTTAGTGTCACTCAACCACGGGAAGGACATGCAGACCCCAGACAGATGACGCTCCAGCCGAAAATCGAACGGGAGAACCTCTTGCCGCGAGGCGACAAAGCTAACCGCTGCACCACCACGGCCACTCTAGAAACTGTATGCACAAATGGTGTTGATATTTCATAAATGCGAGTAACTTTAAGTAGCACAGTATGTATATGCTGAAGTACAAAAAAATGTGGCAAAAGGTACTTGTAGTAAATGGGAAGGCAGTTAATCCAGATATGTTAAATACCAGCCAGATAGTTTGCAGTAAAACATGGTCTTTTGTGGTAATCCCTACAGGATTCATAGCAATTTAATATTTGTTACTAGTAAAAGCTTTTTTAGCTGCAGCGCGTCTGTGAGAGAGCACCTTTTCTTGTTGCTCATTTTTTGTTAGGTGCCACTGCAAAAACTGAAGTTCTGCTTGTGCCTTCTAGTTCTTCATTAGTTAATTTATTGTTTTTATTTTCTTGAGGAAAGTCCAACTGGACACATGTCCTGTTTTCAGCGGAGGCCTGGGGAGAAATGCTTCGTCACCATCTGTCATTTTAATATCACAGCTTCATGGGGTCTCTCTTGTGTAGAATGTTTTCACTTTGTTTAAAGTTCAGCTGTATTTGTTCTGTATTATTGCAGTACAGATTTATTCCCAACATATAATCAGCATATGCCCTTTTACTAGCTTCCAGTTCCGACATGAGACATCACATTCAGTTCCCCGAGTGCTTTTGGTTTTGCATGCCATTTCTTCTTGTCATTTGCGCTAGTTAACTTTGCAGGGAAGGCCTTCACATTAGCAAACAAGAAATAGTACCTTTACTTTGGGTTTTCCTTTAAAGTACCAACTCATGGCACAGAATATTGAACTGAGGACAGCAAAAGATGTAGAATACTGAATCTGTATTCAAACATTGAAGTTGCACAAGCATGAATGATTCCTCCCATACAGGCTATACTATTAGTCAATGATATGTTAACTTGCAGCATGAGGAGGGGCACATCCCTCACATGAAAAACAGTGCAGATGGCCTTTGCCCCCTGCAAAAATATTTTTTTAAAAAGCAGCCACTTTTGTTGTGGGTGACTTAATCATTTTCTGTTTTGGGTTGTCTTGATTTTCTTTGCGTTGTACTTTGTAGCTTCAGTAAGCCAGTGTAGAACCCTGTTAGTCCCTCTTCTTGTACAACGATGAAAGGAGAAAATTTCAACATTTCCATTATTGTGTATGCACAATATACATTATAATCTTCATCATAATAGAGTTCTTTACTCACACACACATTAAAACATGCTCATGTCTGTATCTTGACCTGATCTACTTACTTTCTCATTATTTTGTTATACCATCAGTAATCGTCATATGAACATTGACTCTAGGTGATGGATGCTATTAATTTGGAGAATGAGTGACTTATACATTGCCACTCTGATTGGAGAATGAATGTTCTCCAGCAAGGTGTTAATGTACAGATAATGCCTGCTGAAAAACGAGTCCACCGTTTCACTGCAGCATGTTAAGCTGCTGTGGAGTTCTGACTGTAATGGAGGTTATGGCTGCCATTATATTATGCTCACTAAGCAGTGCTTTTGCTGTTTAGTGGGGATAAAATTAAAAAAAAAGAGAAGTGTGTGTGTGTATTTGTCTGAGTGTATGCATGAGAGCGATCAAGCCATTATTTTATGCTCACTAAGCAGCGCCTTTGCTGTTTAGTGAGTGTAAAATTAAAACCGATGAAATAAAAAAGTGTGTGTGTTTGTTTCTGCTTGTGTGAGTATATGGGTGCTTGGGTGCATGAAAGCGGAAATGTGTGTATGAGTGTGTGAGAGAGACCGCTCAGGCAGTGAATGCAACTCTTTTTTTTAAAAGGTAAGCATACCTATCAATTTCTTAGCTCAAGAAATCCAGAGAAAGCCTAAAATAAAGGGGGGAACAAAGGCTTAAAATAGGGGCAGATTTTAAATATTGCTGTTATAAACTTAAAAGCATGAATTATGTTAACATTCATTCTCTGATGGATATGAAGTCTGTACCTCTCCCCTGTTGCTGATTTTTCAGGGACACCTCTGATTTTGACTCAAATTGTATCTGTGCTTCCCTTAATACAGCCTAAAACTGGTGACTTTTGGGGAAAATGTGATGAATTACATGTAATAAATTACAACAGTAAATGGAGTTGCAGACTTCTTACATCAGAAAATGTTTATTAATTCATATTCTCTTATTTTGTTAGTGTCTCAAATTAATAGTACTATTTAAGTGTCCCTGATTAGTTGAGAGCTATGATAGTCTGAAAATCAAATGTATTCCTTATTTAGTGACTTCAACTCCCAGCGATTTGCCAGCATGTAGCACAGCAGGTTTGAAACAGGAAGCAGAGGAACCATTTTACATTAAAAAAATATTAAAATTTATTTATAGGAATTAAAAAAAAAAAGTTTTGCAGCCCATTCTTTAAGCTCAACAATGCAACTCCTGGGTGTGTGTTATTGTGTAAATAGTAGAGGCCTGTTCCTGGTGGGCACTATCTACATACCCAGGAGGGCTTTCCTGTGTTTAGAGAATGAGCTAGATGTTAAATTGTTTTGTATTTGTTTTTATTTTTTTTAATTAATATACCTATACATATTTATATATTTTTAATAAGTTTGATGTACAGTAGTTCCTCCACATACTGTTTTAAACATGTAGTATGTGCTGGCAAATAATTGGGAGTTGAAGTCCGTAAATAATGAGTCATGTTTGAGTTTCAGACTTTATCATAGCTCTCACTGTTTTTTTTCTAAATTTCTAGCTGTGGCATTGGACCTCAGATCATCCCTGAGCCGGTGATTTTTTACACAGCAACACACTCCCTGCCAGGCATTATTCTTGGATTAGTTTCCAAATCTCCTAGACATCACTATTATAATACAGCATAAGACCCTCGACTGTCCCCAAGACAAGTGAAACTCACTTTTCCAGGCATGTCTAGAGGTCAGCTTCAGGTGTACTCTCCAGTTCATCAGGTGGAATTGGGCATCCTGAGGCAATGTCACAACTGCCTCATGTATACAGACAACCCTCTCCTCTTACCTCTAGACACAAACACTTGTGAGAGATGCAAATACACAGCCAGACTGGAGGCTAAGCGCTCTCAACCCATGACTGTAACAGACAGTCAAGAGAAGAGACCCACTAACAACACACCGCCAGTCACACATGGATCTACAAAACAAGCACCGGCAAAACATACACATAAATACACAAAAACATATTCGGAGGCACTAGGTACCAATCTGAAAAAGAAACAGTGCCCTCCAAAGCAGACAAGCAAGCAACCTGCACCTCCAAACACAAGCCAGAAAACACATAATTCACCTCAGCAGTGTGCCTCAAGACAGCCCCTTAGGCAAAACACCATACCCAACACGCTAGTAATAGGAGACTCTATAGTAAGGCGCACAGATGTTCCACTCACCAGGCTGAACAAGGAGAAGGTTACTGTCAGCTGCCTGTCGGGTGCTAGGATCTGCCACATAACACAGGCACTTAGGTCACTCCAGAACAAGTACAAGTATGACACTGTCATTGTACATGTTGGTGTGAATGATCTAAGACGTACCTCCCAGGACTACATGAAAAGAGACATTGAGGAGCTCTCTGATCATGTAGCCCAAGCTGGTATGACCCTGACCTTGAGTAGCATACTACCTTCACCTAGAATGATACCACAATACAAAGACAAAATGATCATTTTCAACAATTGGCTAAGCTTCTGGTGTCATTCTAAGGGAATCCAGTGTTTGTCTGCCTGGGATGACATAACAAGCCTCGCTGTTTCGCCAGAGGCTTTCGAATACTGGCCAAGGCTCTTGCCGTCCCCATAATGCCTTTTTTAGGCAAGGCTCAAAGGACAAACCAGCCACCGTAACCAGTACAGGTAACCAAAAACTAAGTGTAATGCTACTCAGTGCCAGAAGTCTCAACCTCAAAATGCACGCACTCGAGGCACTCCTCAGTATGGAGAAAATCGATGTTTGTGCAGTGACGGAAACCTGGTTCAAGGCGCCATAGAGCACCCCAGCACTACCAGGTTACAATTCATATCATACCTTCCGGCCTCAGTTACCGGATCGCAGTACAAAGGGCGGACGTGTATCCATATTCATCAAGGATACCCACATCTCCAGGTTAGTGGCGCAGCATGATGCCCCAGAGATCATCCATGCGCAACTATCAGCAGGAAAAAACACATTTCTAGTCGTAGCCTGTTATAGATCGCCCACCATGTCCCAAGATGCTCACTCAGCATTCCTTGGGGCATTGGAAAATATAAAGGTCCTACCCAACACCATAATTTTGGGTGATTTCAACTACCCTGGTATAGACTGGGCGAACTACCAAAGTTCTAACTCCTATGCCCAGCGGTTCATAGAATTTATAAATTCAAATGCCCTTGAACAACTGGTATATTCTCCCACTAGAGGGGACAACATATTGGATTTAGTCATCACAAATATGGGCGCCCATTTTACCACACCCGTTATCACTCCATCTCTGGTCAGATCAGACCACAAACTGATAACCCTGGACGTCCTCACCCCTCCACCTCCCCCAGTCAAAGAAACCATCGTAAAAAACCTTTCCAAAGCAAACTTCAAACTACTTGCGTCAGAAGTGGAAAGCTTCACTATTCCCTTGCAGAAGGATAATGATATCCAGGATGCAGAATCCTACACTAGGGCACTTTATATATATCTTCAGGATTGCATGGTCCGTGCTATCCCAAATAAAACCAAGACTCCTTCCTCAAGCAAGAAGAAACCAGTCTGGTGGACCCCGGCCATAAGCAAACTATACAATAAAAGGAGGAGATTTATACAAAAAAAGGCCAAATCTCAAGTAGAAAAATCATCCCTGATCAGCATTAGTAAGAAATAGAGGGCCGTCCTCAAGTCAACTAAAGCTAATTTCAAAAAGAAGGTTGCCAAGGATAACCATAAGGCTTTTGTATGGTTACGTCAAAAACCTAAATGGCATCGCTCAGGTCTGTTCTGAGCTAGTACAAAATGGAACAAAGTACACTGGCCCCACTAACATTGCCAACATCTTGGCTGATAGGTTCAGTGCAAACTGCCCCCTCACCACCTTCAGGGCCTATTACTATTCCAGGGGATTGTGTAACTCCAATTATTACTGATACGTTGGTTAATAAAGCTCTATCTAAAGCTAAAACACTGCCTCCATGGGACTAGATGGTGTCTCGGGCTGTGTCATACGCGAGCTCCAAAATGAATTAACCCTGCATCTGAATACCCTGTTCAGTCTCAGCCTCTCGACAGGATATGTGCCCATAGAATGGCGCACAGCAACGGTGGTTCCACTGCACAAGGGTGGGCCCACAACCGACCCTGGAAACTACCGACCAATAAGCCTGACCAGTCTGATCTGTAAGGCAGTGGAGTGAATCATTATGGAACTCATAAATGGAGAGATTGGGAACCTCCAAACACTTGACCCCAGACAGTTCAGCTTCGTCATGGGCAGATCATGCCTTCTGAACCTGGTGGACTTCTTTGAGACAGTTACTCAGGCTATAGATAAGGGAAAGGAGGTACACACGGCTTACCTTGACCTTGCTAAAGCATTTGACACCATTCCCCATTCGGGTATTATTGATAAACTCACCAACCTGGGCATAAACCCTTACGTCACAAGATGGATCGCAAACTGGCTCTCAGACAGATCCCACAAAGTAAGAGTAGCGGGATCTATGTCCGAATCCAGACCAGTAACGAGCGGTGTGCCTCAGGGCTCTGTCCTGGGGCCCCTCCTGTTTGGCATATACTTCTCAAAAGTATAGGCAAGCACTGAAGGGCTGTGGCTGACCAAGTTTGCGGACGACTGCAAACTGGGTGCTATAATAGTCTCCGGCTGACATGGACATCCTCCAGAAGGGCCTTAATGAGACTGATTCATGGTGTTAAAGCCATGGTCTCAAGCTAAATGCTAAAAAATGCGTAGTAATCACCTTTGGAAAAAAGAGAGTACCCGCGAACTACCACATAGGAGGTAACCCCCTGAAATCTGAAGAAGTAATAAGGGATCTACGGACCCAAGTAGATGGTCAGCTTTCCTTTGATAACCATGTTGCCAAGGTGGTTAGAAAATCCTTCTATGTGACCCATCTGATCACGAAAAGGTTCGCATCAAGATCTAAGGCTGTAGTGGTGCCCCTCTACTCTTCCCTCATCAGACCCATTATTGAGTACAATGCACCAATTGGAATGTACTTGGCTAGGCATCTCCAGCAGCTGGAGAGACCACAGAGGTACCTCACTAAGAGGATTACTGGCCTCAAACAGTTGCCCTATGCAGCACGATTGAAAAAACAAAGGCTTTTCTCTGTTGCATATTGCCTTCTCAGAGGCGATCTCTGTCTAACATACAGAGCCATGTCCAACCCAGAATTTTTGAACATGCTCCATCTTAGCAAAACAAAATCTACTCCAGCTACACGCTCTAGGGATATAAACCTCAGCACAACAATGAATAGAACATGCTGGAGGGATAGATTCCCTTCGCAAAGACTTCCCTTGCTATGGAACAAGGTCCCGATCTACATAAGACAGAGCCCCTCACTATCACTCCTCAAGAGGAACCTTGACGAGTGGATGGGTAACAGAGTTCACACCAGGGATCATACCAACAGCTCTACTAGATAGGGGCCAAGGGTACTAGCTGCTAGATCAAGGGCCTAGGGAACTAACCCATCTGAAAATACACCAAACCCACAGACCTTGCCAACATCCTAGCTGACAGGTTCAGTGCAAACTCCCCCCCCCGACCAAAAGGGCAAATATCTATCCCAGCAGAGTGCTGCCCCCCTGACATCTCAGATGCTCAGGTAAGAGCCACCCTCTCCAAAGCAAAAAACACAGCATCAATGGGACCAGACGGTGTCCCGGGCTGCATCCTAAATGAACTCCAAGAAGAGCTAAACCCAAACATAAAACTACTGTTCAATCTCAGCCTGACTACAGGATATGTACCCAGAGAGTGGCGTACAGCAACAGTGGTCCCTCTCCACAAAGGTGGTGCCTCAACGGATCCTGGAAACTATCGCCCTATAAGCCTGACTAGCTTGGTCTGCAAAGCTATGGAAAGGATCATCATGGACCTCATAAATAAAGATATTGAGGACCTACAGACACTGGATCCTACCCAGTTCGGCTTTAAGGGCAGATCCTGCTTCTTAAACCTGGTTGATTTCTTTGAAACAGTCACCAAAGCCATTGATGAGGGGAAGGTGGTCCACACAGCCTACCTGGACCTCTCAAAAGCCTTCGATGCAATACCCCACTCAGGCATTATAGATAAGCTCACCAGCTTAAATATAAACCCCTATGCCACTAGATGGGTTGCAAACTGGCTCAAGGACAGAACCCACATGGTTAGAATTGCTGGAGCCATGTCAGACTCCAAACCAGTTACAAGTGGCGTCCCACAAGGCTCAGTCCTGGGACCTCTCTTGTTCGGTATATATTTCTCGGAGGTACAGGCCAACACGGAAGGACTGTGACTGACCAAGTTCTCAGATGACTGCAAACTGGGCGCCATAATCGACTCTCCAGCCGACACAAGCATCCTCCAAAAGGGCCTCATAGAAACAGACAACTGGTGCCAGAGCCATGGCCTCAAGCTAAACGCCAAAAGTGTATAGTCATCCCTTTGGCAAAACAAAGTGCCCACAAATTACCACATAGGTGGTAATCCATTAAGTACAGAAGAAGTAATTAGGGACCTGGGGACCTAAGTTGATAGCAGTCTCTCATTTGACAACCACGTGGCCAAAGTGGTTAGAAAAACATTTTATATAGCCCACCTAATCATGAAGGGATTCTCATCTAGATCAGGGGAAGTCATCGTGCCTCTTTACTCATCCCTCATCAGGCCCATAATTGAGTACAATGCCCCTTTTGGGATGTACCTTACCAGACACCTGCAGCAACTGGAAAGACCCCAAAAGTACCTCACCAAGAGGATCAAAGGGCTCAAACAGATGCCATATGCTGCCCGGTTAAAGAAACTCCAGCTCTACTCAGTGGCATGTTCAGGGGCGATCTGTGCCTGATGTATAAAGCCATGTCCAACCCGGAATTAATGGACATGCTGCACCTCAGAAAATCCAAATCCCATTGAGCTACGCGCTCGAGAGACTTGAACCTCAGCACTGAAATAAATAGGACATGCTGGAGGGACAGATTCATAACCAAGAGGCTCCCTTCACTTTGGAATAAAATCCCAGTCCGGGTTAGGCAGAGTCCCTCATTGACTCTCTTCAAGAGGAATCTTGATGAGTGGATGGGAGATTGTAGGTTTAACCCGGGTATCACATCTGTGTCACTGTTAGACAGAGGCATAGTATACTAACCTCGAAAAAGGGCATAGCAAAACCAATTTAAAATGGGTGGCGAAAACCAAACACTTTCTGGCTAGGCTTATAAATGCCCTAGGGCAGATTGCCTAGTATGAACCTATGAACCAAAGGGGCGGCAAATACTGCACAATGTTACTGGGCTAATATATGCCTTCGGGCAGAGAGCCCAGTACCTACCTATGACACCCCCATCCGACATTACAGAATTGGAAAATGGGTTTGATGCCTATGCTTTTCCCAAATACACCATTTAAAGTTGCTTCTTCCTCCTTGTAGCGATCCCAGGTATAAGATTTTTTTTTCCTTTACTGTATTTAGTACTTCATGTACTGCTGGTCTAATTTTTGACTTCCACTTTTGTGTAATAGCTATTTTGGGTGTTCATAACATTAAAGTTAATATGATCTTACTGTACTTTAGCATTTCCTAATCTAAAGTCCTATGTGATAGCATCATCTCCTTGGTTAGTAAAATGTTTCACTGACAGTTGTGTCAGGACATTTTGCATGGAGTCCTTGTATCCATTTCACTCCACACATTCCCAGAAAATATGTTCCAAGTGCCCTGTCTCATTCCCTTCACATATCTAGTAACTGTTCTCCACTTGAGGGGAAAACGCTCTGAAGTCTGCTTGGAGTATAAAAGTATCTGTGTAGACATTTCCATGCAAGTATATCCTAGATCATCTGAACTTAGTAGCATTCTTAGGGGTCTTGCAGATTCTCTCTCATTGTTTTTATGTCTGTCTAATCATTCTTTAAAAAAAAAAAAAAAAAAAAAAAGGTTTTAGATTTTACATATTCCAACAGTAATTACACAATTTGAAGCAAAATAAAATAAAACTGCATACAAAAGTCCCTAACAAGAATTAAGTACACAAAACCATTAGTACTTTTCTAATAGATCATTAAATTTCTGCCAGGCTATGTATTGATGAGTTACATTTCTAGTTCTCATTTTTGTGGTCGATAATTCATTTTACAAACAGATTTGGCTAGACAGATGAATTCACTAGTAAGAGTAGTTTTGCATTTCCAGTTTTTATATATAGCTTTCCTAGAAGTACCTGGGACAGACCAAAGAAGAGGTAGTTGTGATACTGGAATAACATTTTGGATTGGGGCATTGAACAAAATTAAGGAATCTATAATACTACAGTTATCTGACCACAATGTTTGGCAAAAGCTTCTAAAAATCAGCCCAGAAAAATAACGTGTTGCATTCTATGATTATATGAACCCAGTCTGCATCAAGGGCTTTATTGCATCTCCAGCCTTTTATTTTTTCTGATTTATGTATAACAGCAAATTTGTGAGGTGTTAGAAAATCTCTGTGTAAAAATACCCATGTATAAATCTTCAAATATAGAGAGGACATTGATTTTCCTGTAGATTTTGATAGTGTCTTACCTTTCTTAGAACGTTCTTCTTTTTTTCGATTAATTCCAGTATGACATTTCAAGGGGAACAAATTCAATTCTAATGCTCATATATGATTGACAAGTATGATTTACCTTTAGATGGATTATTATTTATATTAGAAAAGAAGTCTAGAATATTTGAATAGTTTTAGTTTGCATATGTAATGCTATTTTAATTTTGTCTTGAATGTATTCCTTATGTGTTTGTATATCTAACCAACTACTATTTTCCAGAATATATCTAGCAGTCAGGTAATCAGTTGAGTGTATTTTATTCCCGTTCAGAAATTGATGCCAATAAATTAAATTACTATTCTGTAAGTCAAGCATTTTCCTTGTATGAAAATATATTAAGCATCCATTTGTGAAAGCTATAGGAAATATTATTAGTAGATCTGTGAATAGATAATTTGAATTCATAAATCTCTTGAATATTAATAGAACTTGATCTTTGAAGGGGTAGAGAGTAAACTTGCTTTTCATTTAATATATACCCCGGATTCTCAAAAGCTTGCACGGAGTTCAAGATCGGTGCAGGAGCTCAAGCAGGCAATATGTCTGCCGTGTGATCCAGGAGCAGCCTGCAGGGGCATGCACGAGAGCTCCTGCACTAATCCTGCACAGATGAAGCCCTTGTATGCAAATCACCCCATTTGCAGGATAAATCCATGCAAATCAGGTGATTTTGCGATCCAGGAAGCTTGCAACCATCCGTGCAGGACTAGTGCAATCAGCAGAAATGTACTCTGTTAGTTACAAGAGTACTTGTCTGCAAACTCCAAAACAGAGCTATGACATCTCCAAATAAAGGCTGCATATCATGCAGTAAGCATGTCAATGGTCAAGTGTAAGGCCATTGGCATTGCAAACAATACAAAAAAATAAAAAAATCAACTTTTATGGTTTTTTTTTTTTTAGCCGATCTCTGCTGCTTAAGCGTAGGGCAGCGGGGCACAAACTGAATCGGGGGGGGGGGGGGTTAACAAAATTAACCTAAATTAAGCATTCTAACTAAAATCAGTATTCTGCCATGCAAGTCAATGGGAGACAGAAGACAACCTGGCCAGTGAGTAGTGGTTTTTAAGGGGGGGAGGCTGACTGTGAGACCTGTAACTATGCATTAGCAGGCAGTCCTATGCAAATGAGGGGAAGGATAGTGAATCCCAGTTTACCCGAGCATGTGAGTCAGGTCCCAACAGTGTAAGAGTAGGAATAGCTTGGTGCAAGCCTAGGAGGTAGGTGACATCATGGGTGTGTGTGTCAGGCAATGCTGTAAGCGGATTGGAGCCCTGTGGCTCGGGTTTGCTCCTGGCTTAGCACAGCTAAGCTAGGGGATGTGTCTAAACCTGCCTAGCAATCTTTACAAAGCCTAAGCAGGTGTGAGTGCCTTGCACCAGGTTGTACAGGAAGAAAAAAGAGGTTAAACCAGGAAATAGCAGCAGTCTGCACAATTGAGCACTCTGTTTGCGTGGCATGCCCCCAGGCTTAAACAGGAAGGCAATGGCAAGGGAAAACAGCAGTAGGAAAGTAATCAAGGAGTACTAGCTTAGCTGGCAGGTGAAATGTATCAGAATCAGCCAATTACACAGGCAGCAGACCAGCCCAGAGCACTAACTATGCAGACACCTACCCCTCTGGTTTTTCCCCACCCTCTACACCACCGGTGTAAACAAGTGGGGAACTTTTAACACTCACAACAGCAAAATGTTAGGGGATGCAATAGCTGTCATACAACTTGTGGAAGATGCTTAGGGTAGTGGGGATTTGAATGCTGCTGAGCAACCCACAGTGAGGAGACTGAGAAGAGTCTACAGACCCAGGGTAACCTACCAAGGGTGACATGAGCTGGAGATAGTGGAGCGCTATAGGGTGGACAGAGACCTCTTACAGCAAATTGTTGAGCTGTGCCGACCACACCTGACACACACAACTAACAGAGGGAACCCATCCCAGTGGATACCAAGGTATGTGTAGGCCTAAGAATACTAGCTACAGGTACCTTCCAAAGGGCAACTGGGGATGTGATGGGGATTTCACAGGCATCAGCATCCAGGGTACTCCACCAGTTTTTATGTCAGCACATGTCGGTGAGCACGTACATTTCCCCAGCACCCATGAGGCGTTGGCCAGCAGTATGCAACTGTTCCACCAAATAGCAGAATACCCTGAGGTAGTGGGTGCTACAGACTGCATGCACATGTGCATCAAAGCACCACCCGGTGAGCGGGGTAGGGTCTGCATCAACCACAAGGGCTTCCCCTCCATCAACTGCCAGGCCGTGTGCGATGCCCAGGGCATACTAATGAACGTGTGTGCTGGCTGCCCTGGAAGCTATCATGATTCCAACATCTGGCATCTGACACAGCTGTACCTGAGATTTGCCAATGGGGACATCCCACATGGTCACCTAGTGGGGGATGCTGGATATGCACTGGAACTGTGGCTGATGACACCCATCAGAAATGCACACACACCTGAACAAGAACTCCATAATGAGGCACACTCACAAACAAGAATAATAGAGCGTGTGTTTGGGATGCTCATGTCACGGTTTTGGTGCCTGGGCACATCTGGAGGACCCTTGCAGTTCTCACTAGCTACATGTACCCAAATTGTCCTTGTATGTGCCATGCTACACAATATGATCCTGCGGAAACAGCTGTAGCAGGAACAGCATGGGGCAGGACCACACAGCTCCCCACCATTGCCAAGGCCTGCACAAGCACAGAGTGACTCAGAGGAGGAACAACCTGAGCCTGCCCTAGTAGGCAGAAGGAGGCATGCTGAGTATGCCCTGGCCTTGGCAAAGAGGCAACGCATAGCACATACACTGACATGGGAGGGACCCAGGGAATAACACCTCTCTCTGTCTCTCACAATAAAAGGGATGCCAAACATTACACTACCTGTGCCTAACCATGTGTAGGGAGTGTACTATGTGCATCCGACATAGGCAGCCGTGCAGCACCACTCTCAATACTGGTACAAGGTAAGTGACTTACACATGCCAGTTGGGGGGGGGGGTCACATACTCAACAACAGTCACAGCCAGCAGAGCAGGTGTAGATAAACACAAACAAATGCTGTGCTATGGCCTCTGAATGAGGCCTATGGGTAACCCCCCCAGGCCTACACAGACAGACTACAGCAGGCCAGGCAGTGGGATGTCAGTTGTGAAGGCTAGGAAGTCAGAAACTAATATGTAGGTAATTAAAAGCTAAGATATGTAGTACACTGATATGCCTCTAGCCAGCAAGATAGGCAAGACTACAGACTGAAGTGGAGTACCCGACATACCAGTACAGTCGTAGCAAATGTGTACAAGTGTCAGGTGTGCACCCCCCATCCCACATAGACACATAGTAAGAGTCAGGTGCCCCCCCCCAGTCCTGTGTAGAAATAGTCAGGTGTGCCACCCCATCCTACATAGAAATATAATACCAGTCAGTTGTGCCCCCCCCCCCAAACCTGTGTAGAAACAGTCAGGTGTGCTCCCCCCACTATGCAGAAATGTAGCAACAGTCAGTGATAAATGATCGATGGGTACCCTGCAGAGACAGCATGCTGCCTGTCGGTGTACAACACAAAGGTCAGCACTGCAGTACAAACTACCTGGACATGATCCACACATGCATTACAGACAGCCATACTGGGCATGCTCACACACTTGAGAAAAGGAAGGCAATGTCAGTTAACAACATACTGAAAGGTCATACTGGGCATGCTCACACAATTAAACACATGAAGGCCTTGTTTGCAAACACCAGTGGACCAGACATATCTGGCAGTCGCAGTTGTTAGTGCAGACACTTGGCAGTATGCACCACTCATGCCTTGCACACACAGTGGATAGGAATACAGACATATATGTAAGGACAACACACTATAATAAGCCAAAGGTAGAAGGACATAGATGTGTGGAAGATGGTGACTGTGACAAGGAGCCATCCAGGCCTGTCCCACCCAGCACACAGCCAAAGGGCCCCAAACACATGAGGTGCAGATGTCACTCACTGCAGATACTAGCCACCAGTATCTGTCAGCATTACAGACTGTGGTGCATGTGCCAGCTGTGCAACATGACTGTACAAGGAAGTAGTCATCTAACAGCTGTATACATGTAACTGTGAAATATGAACCCTGTGTGTGCCCACATGTGGCGTGTCAACCCCTAGATGAATGGGTTATGGCCCATGCACACACACTGCCCTCCCCATAGCCCTATTATGACAAGCCTGCTGAGGTCATCCAATGTGAAATACACCTTTAGGAGAGTTGTAGTCCAGTAATCTCCGTAGCATCTCCCATAACTGCGTACTGCTGTAGTGTGATAAGCTAGTTAGGTAGGAGTTCGAATCCCAGACTTGGCAGCTGTGTGTTTGTCTGTGTGTGTATCTGACTGTGTAGAGAGCAATGCTTTTTAAAGTAGTCACACTCCCAACAATTCAAATGCTCAACCTTGTCAAGGCTGCTGATGTCATCCACCTAGAAGTACACCTCTGGGAAGGTTGTAGCCCAGTAATCTCCATAGCATGTCCTGTAACTTGTACTGCTGTAGTGTGATAAAGTGGTTTGATAGGTGTTCTAATCCCAGACATGGCAAGTGTGTGTGTGTGTGTGTGTGTGTGTGTGTGTGTGTGTGTGTGTGTGTGTGTGTGTGTGCGTGTGCGTGTGCGTGTGTGTGTGTGTGTGTCTGTATGTATGTATGTAGAGAGCAGTGCTTTTTAGGGTAGTCACACTCCCAACAATTCAAATGCTCAACCTTGGCAAGGCTGCTGTCATCCACCTAGAAATGCACCTCTGGGAAGGTTGTAGCCCAGTAATCTCCATACTGGGCATACTGCTGTAGTGTGATAAAGTAGTTAGGTAGTTGTTCTAATCCCAGACATGGCAAGTGTGTGTGTGTGTGTGTGTGTGTGTGTGTGTGTGTGTGTGTGTGTGTGTGTGTGTGTGTGTGTGTGTGTGTGTGTGTGTGTGTGTCTGACTCTGTGTAGAAAGCAGTGCTTTTTAGGGTACTCACATTCCCTACAATTCATATGCTCAATTTTGGCAAGACTGCTGATGTCACCCACGTAGAAATACACCTCTGGGAGTGTTGTAGCCCAATAATCTCCATAGTGCGTGCCATAACTGCGTACTGCTGTAGTGTGATTTAGAACTGTGCTAGGGTTCCATCCCCACCCATGGCGGTTGTGGATATTTTGTGTTTTGCAAAGTCTGCGTAAGAAGCAATGCATTTTAGGCTAGTCACACGCAGTACATGTCAAATGGCGTACTTTGGCAATCCTGCTGATGTTATTCATTGTGAAATACACCTTTGGGGAGGGGTTTCCCAGTAATCCCAGTGGTGCGTCCTATAACAGCTCCATGCTTTAGTGTGATATAGACCTCTGTTAGGGGTTCTATACCCACACATATCGGTTGTAGATGTGTTGTGTGTGTGTCACTGAAATACACCTTTGGGGAAGGACTTCTCCAGTAATCTCCATGGCGCGTACTATAACTGCCTAGTGCTGTAGGTTAATAAACTAGTTAGGTAGGGGTTCTATTCCCAGACATGACAGGTGTGTGTTTGTAACTCATATCCTGTGTGAAGGTGGTTGTGAGTGTGTGACACCTGTGGACAGTGTGGAGCAGGTTTTGCATATTTCTTATATGGTGGCCCTACTATATATTACAATGTCCACCGTACAGGGATAACAGATATGAAATAGCTGAGAGGCTAGGGTGCATAGCCATAACGATACATGTGACATCAAGGCCAGGCAACCACAGTTAGCAACCCCAGTATTACCCAGAGCACACTGTCAACCCATGTCTCATACGCACATGCCTAGGCAACAGCAATATGTGGGTAGTACACTGTATACTGGCCACTAATAGTAACTATGGAGTGATAGCAGTGGGCTAACAGAGGGCATGGCACCCTGTCCATCTTGCCAATATGCACGTACATGCAGACAGTGCACCTCCCCCCCATGTTCCCCAGTGGACACCTACAACACCTGTGGTGTCATCACATGTGACCCACAAAGGACATACCATGCCTGACAACATGCCCTGTGTGGACAGATGCCACTGACACCAGGGAATACCATTAGCATGCTACTAATGTAGGTGCAGGGTAAACCTATTGCCCATAACCAGTTCCTGCCACGGGTGGGCAAGACTGGCACATCTGATGATAATCTGTGTTCACAACATGGGCCAGACACCCGAGGTACAGTTCCACATGTCACTGTACATGCATGTGGGAGGTGTGCACATCCAGACACCATCCATGTCCTGGACTAAGGAACACATACATGGCAAGTGATGCACAGCATTGGCCACACACAATAGTCATGCAAGTGACTATATGGGGGATACAGTACCCACCTGTGTGGGCAAATGCAGAAACTACAGCCCTGAGCCACAGTGCAGTCCATTGTCACATGACCTGATGACAAGATATACCCATCGCCTAGCCTTGTATAGCCGTCTGGCACAGTCGACCACCACACACCCATGCAGACATGCACCCATGCATGTCAGTACTGGCATCCTGTGTGTTTGTGTGTGTGTGTTGTATGATGTGTATGTTCACATCCACACTCACTACCACCCCCATTGACATACTGAAGCATGCTGTCATAGGTTCATAGGTAGGTACTAGGCTGTTGGCTCAAGGGCCTACGTAAGCCTAGCCAACAAGGATGTCCTTCAAGGATGCATCTTCAGTCATAACATATGGGTTGTCCTGCCTCAGGCAGCCCTTCGGTCGGCCGGATTCCAAAGTCTGGGTCTGGCCTCGGCTGATGTCGCACTTTCCCCGACGTCAGAGCATCTGGGGTGTAAAGGCATCAGCCGACGCCATTTTCCTCAGTCTTTCTTGCCGCACGGTGCCCGAAGCAGAAGCTGTTCGCAAGTGCCGGTCGGTCAGATAGAGATTTCAGCTACCGAAGACTGCGAAAAAAGCTAAGTACCCCGTTGGGGACTCTTTCTTGCCTCAGCCGATGTCAGACAAAGTAAATAATTGTTTAACTTGTGGGAAACAAATACCTCATAAGGATTTCCATTCTTACTGCCTTCCTTGCTTAGGCCCAGACCACGACGTATCGGCCTGTTTAGCCTGTGCCTCCTTCAACCGACGAACCCTTAGACGTCGGTCGGAGTTTGCAGAGGAATTTTTTTGAGCCGCTTTTGCTTATAAAATGCCGTCGGAGACTCGACTTGACACGGTAAAAACGCAAGGAAAAGGACCGACATCATGCCCGCGGTTTCGGCTGAAACCACGGCTAGGCATACCGGGAGTGTCTCGGTTTCGGCCGAAACCGAGTCCTCGGAGATTCCTTCTTCCGAAACCATACTCCCGACCGCCGAGGCCCGAGAGACCCCGGCTGAGTCGGCTTCAGAACTACTTACCGAAGCCAGTGGTCAGGATTTGTCTGACACCATACCTTTGGACATTTCTACCCCTGCACGTGGGGCTGCTAGGCCCCCAGCTTCTATGTCCATTAAGGCCTTTTCTAGGGCTAAAGCTGCCAAACTTTCAAAAGCTTTGCCTGCCAAATCTACACCCCAGAAGGCCTTCCTCGAGTTCACAGATCCTCAGCCTTGCTGAGGACCTTATCTCCTTAATTAGGGGTTCACAACCTCACCCAAACAGGGCCTCTCAACCTCCTCCAGACAAAAGGCCCAGGACTGAACCTTCTGAACCCCTCTCCTCAGATGATTCCACGGATGGATCTGAGTTGTCAGACCACCAAGGGGGGCCTTACTCGTCTTATGAGGATTCAGATGCAGAGGAATCTATCCCTTTGGCTTCCCCTCCTGAGGAGTTTTCCTTTGGGGAGACTTTACACTCCATGAGAGAGTACTTTCAATGGCAAGGTCAGGATTTCTCTGATTCTAGAAAAAGATTAAGGACCTTTTTGCATTTGCCTCAGCATAGGCCCTTAGCTATACCTCCTGTTCTAAATGTAATTGATGATGTGTACAATGATGTCAGTACAGCCCCTGATGCTCTTCCTCTGGCCCCTGCCAAACCTGACAGATATTACAGGGTCCCGGATTCTAATTTCCATCTGTATAAAGCCCATTCTGCAGATCCAGAAACTATTTCTCAGGGCCCTAAAGGGGTTGCAGCCGCTACTGGCAAAAATCCCCTACCCTCTGATAGAGAGTCTAGAGCTTTAGAGAGATGGGGTAAGAAGGTGTATACATCTGCAACTCTTTCTGTCAGGGCATTAAACTGTCAATTCCATATGATACAGTACCAAGAGTATTTGTTAGATGAACTGAATAAGAAACTTTCTTCTCCTGAACCCCTAGACCGTAAATCCCTTCAGGATTTGGTACATAATTCACAACAGGTTAGTAATCATTTTTTAAAATGTGGCTATGATGCACTGGAGGCTTCATTTAGATCAGCTATGACTGGGGCAGTTGTTCGTAGGCATGCCTGGCTGAAGGAGCAATCTTTGCCAGACCATGTCAAAGCTAAACTCCTCGATGCTCCAATGAGAAACAAAATTTATTTGGCTCCCCTGCTCAGGAGATTCTGAAAAAGGTTGAAGAAAAAGCAAAATCTGTGCAAACAGTTAAAGATTTCCTGCAAGTTCAACCACCGAAATTCAGCAGAAACTGGCCTACAAAGAATTGGTCCTTTCCAGACTCGGATAGAGCCCAGAGAGGCAGGAACAGGCGCCCTAGAGGCAGAGGTCAATCGAAGGGCTCCTACAGAGGCAGTCAGTGGCAGCCTGCTAACCAGAGGAGTAGTGCAACAGCTACAACAAAAACCACTACTACAGGACAGACTCAATGACTTGACTCTGATTCCGCCTACCAGGGATCAACTGGAAGCACCCTTGGGCGGAAAGCTGGCTTTATTCTCAAAAAACTGGCATTATATTACAAAGGATACATGGGCATTGCAAATAATAGACAAGGGATACAGGTTTCACTTCCACACTTTGCCAAAAAGAAGCGGAATGCCAAACCTTCCACCAAATCAGAAGGCAGAGGCTTTAAAACAAATCAGCAATTTACTTCAGATGAAAGCTATAGAAAAGGTACCATGCTCAGAACAAGGCCAAGGATTTTACTCCAGACTATTCCTTGTACCAAGAAAAGAAAATCAATGGAGGCCTATTCTCGACCTGTCCGCACTCAACACTTATCTCATTGTGCCAAAATTCAAAATGCTGACCCTACAGCAACTTCTTCCCATGTTGGGCAAGGAGTCTTGGCTGGTGACTCTAGATCTCAAGGAGGCATACCTGCACGTCCCTATCCGACCAAGTTGCAGAAGACACCTCAGATTTCTTGCAGGATCAGAGCATTATCAATTCTCAGCATTGCCCTTTGGCTTATCTACTGCGCCCAGAGTATTAACGAAATGCCTGGCATCAGTAGTTGCACATTGCAGACTACAGGGAATTCAAATTTATCCATACCTGGACGACTGCCTAATACAAGTGGACAACAAGAAGAAATTGTTAAAGAACTTGGCCTATGCCATACACCTGTTACAGGCCTTGGGATACACAGTCAACATCCAAAAGTCAAGACTAGTACCATCCCAAAGGATCACCTTTTTGGGTGCAGATCTGGAGCACCCAAATGGCCTTTCTCACAGAAGAAAAGCAAAAACAACTTCCAGATTACTTCATGATTTTGACAAGACAAACTCAGCTTACTGCAATGAAAATCCTGCAGGCCCTGGGTTACATGGCATCCTGCATAATTCTAATCCCACATGCCAGGCTGCATATGAGGAAATTACAATGGTACCTAAGGAGTGTATGGTCTGAACACAGTCACAGTTTAGAAACCATGATACCAATCATTCCATGCCTTCAAAGGGAATTCCTGTGGTGGGCTCAGGCCTGCTAGTCCAACAGAGGGTTGCCTTTCAACAAACCAAAAACAAGGCAGACCATCACCACGGACTCCTCGGACCGAGGATGGGGAGCACACATGGAGGACAAATGCATCCAAGGCCTATGGCCTCAAGGACAGCTAAGCATGCACATAAACCAAAAGGAAATGCTGGCAGTGAGGCATGCAATCGAGGCATTCAAACCCTTCATCCAACAAGGACATCTGTTAATAAGGACAGACAACACCACGGTCATGTGGTACATAAACAAACAGGGAGGCACACATTCTTACCCGCTATGCCGGATGGCTATGAATCTGTGGGATCTATGCCTGAATCTCAATATTCAACTACAGGCCCAATTCGTGCCAGGGAAAGAAAATGCACTGGCGGACAGCCTAAGCAGAACTACTATGGATGCACACGAATGGATGCTGCACCCAGACATCTTCAAGCTCATAACAAAGACATGGGGAATGCCGGAAATAGATCTGTTCGCCTCCCCACTCAACCATCAACTGAAGACCTTCTGTTCAAGGACATACCACCCACAAGCTTGGAGGGTGGACTCTCTCTCTTTCAGCTGGAAAACCCTAACAGTATATGCCTTCCCACCTCTCCCATTGATGCACAAGGTTCTACTGAAAATCAGGGAGGAATAGCCAAAAGTGATACTGATAGCTCCAGACTGGCCAAGGCAACACTGGTATCCACTATTGAGAAGCATGTCTCAGGCAAAATCATGGCCTCTCCCCCTATGGCCTCTTCTTCTAACGCAGAACAATTTCAAGACCCTGCATCCCAACTTGAAAACATTGCAGCTAACTGCCTGGAAAATTCCTTAAATCCCAAACAAACTGTTTTATCTCAGAGGGTGAAGGACATTATCCTGGAGACTCGCAGGCCTTCCACAAGGAAGACATACTCAGCTAAATGGAAGAGATTTCTCATTTGGAGCCCATCAAAGGGCACAGATGTCACAGTGGCAAACCTAGCACATATCCTAGAATATTTAGCAGAATTGTTCCACAAAGGCCTGTCCTATTCTTCCATTAAGATTCATGCTTCAGCAATTTCAGCAGAATACAATGTGGATCCACCTATCTTCTCACACCCTCTCCTCAGACAATTTCTGAGAGGGATCAAAAATGTTAAACCTCCAATAAGACCCCCCTCTACCTGCCTGGGATCTCAACTTTGTGCTGGAAAAACTGACACTACCTCCTTTTGAACCAGCAGCATCAGCGGATCTACAGTTTCTATCTTGGAAAACTGCATTCCTTCTGGCAATCACTTCAGCAAGAAGAGTATCTGAGTTACAAGCATTAATGGCAGTGCAGCCTTTTCTTATTTTTCACCAGGACAGAGTGTCACTGAGAACTAATCCTACATGTTAAGTTGTCTATCTCGCCTTCATTCTTGCTGGATGGGTTCGGAGCCGACCTCGGCTCCGACTCGGCCACTCTAAAAGCTCGAGAGTTGGTTCCACCGGCTCGAGGCTCCCCTTATATCCCATAATGCTAGGCGAGAGTTACCTTAGATCTCGTTTGCCGCTGCAGCTTCGAGGTTGGTTTTTCTACCGGTTCGTGGTAAGTAATATTTCTTGTTGAAATTAGTCTTAAAAACCCCTTTAACTTAATATTTTTCTTAGTTTAGTGTAGTTTAGTAAAATCTTTATTCCCTTCAAAAAATTTTCCGTTTTTTTTCAAGAACCTTAGGTTCTTCCCTAGGGCCTATAGGCCTTTCCTACCCTAGTGGAGTGTGTGTGTTTTTATTTATTTTATTTTAAAACCCTACTTTCTGGTTTTATTATATTTTATCTTGACAGGGTGTAACTAGTGTGTTTGTGTGTGTGTTTGTGTACACCTGTTAAAAATGTCAAAAGAAGCAAAGGTCTCCGGATTCAAGAAGTGTGATGCGTGCTGTCAGAAAATGTCTCTGACAGACGCTCACACTTCTTGTGTCTACTGTCTGGGGCCTTTGCACCTGCAGGACTCCTGTGCTGTGTGCCATGGCTTCAGCCCCAGGGTCCTGCAGGAAAGAAAGAATAAATTGATTCTTAGAGGCTTACTTAAGCCAGAGGATTCCCTGTCTGTTTCATCAGGGAAGCCCTCTAAGACATCTAAGTCTTCGGCTCCAGCAACTGAGCCGAGACCTGGTTTCTCAACCTTGCCTTTATCGGCTCCGGCTGGAGCCGATAAGTCTCAATCCACAGTTCTGTGGATCCCTCGGCTCGGCGAGCCGAGGTAGTAAGTTCCGTGTCGGCTCCGACCAGACCTTCGAGCCGACAACTAGGAAGAGGTCCAGGTCACCATCTCTTGGCTCCGTTCATTCGGCTCCAGGATCTCCCCTGCTGTCTGAACGGAGCCACAGATCTCACTCCTCTAGGTCATCGAGGTTGTCGGATCATGACCTTGAGAGGGTAGTGAGTCGACTACTTAAGTCCGAGGCACTGGCCCAGATGCTTCAGAGCCCGACTCATCAGTCGATGCCTGCCCCGGTCCATCAACTTATTCCTCCTTCGACTCCTTTGAGCTCGGAGCCGGTCGTCGGAACCGAGACTGTGTAGCGTCGGAGCCGATACAATTGTCTTCGCCCGCTCCGGCTCCGCTTTCTTCCTTGGAGGAATCTCGGCGCTGGACTTCCTCGTCGGCTCGAGGGGTGAGTGGCATCGGACCCTTGTCCGACCCCTCTCCTCGGTGCGGCGCTGGTGAGTTCGGCTCCGACATCGGCCTCGAGCCATCACTGTCGGTGCCGAGGGAGGTTCTTAGCTTCGGGCGGGGACCTCTGGCTCTGCCTGACAGGGGTGCATTCGAGGTCATGCGGAGTGTGTTAGAGCCTGGCTCTACTCCACAGTCGGCTCCGTCCGCCCCTCCCTCTATGGTGCCTCAGGCTAAGTCGACTCTCTCCCTCATCCCGGACCGCAGAGAGCCAGCTCCTCAGGAGCCCCCTGTGGGGATTTCATCCTCTTCCGAGGCCTCTCCTGATTTGGCAGAAGAGCCCCCTCGGAAGAGGAAGTGTAAGAGGAAACACATTGACTCAAAGTCCATCACGTCAGACACAGATTTGGATGATTCTGAGGATTCCCCCCGTTCCCCTTCTGAAGATGTCTCATTTGCAGACATTCTGGAGATCCTGAAACAGAGGGGAAATTGGCCAGCCCTCAACCCTTCGGAGGACGAATCTGTGTATCTTGAGGCGTTTGGCTCTCGTCCTTCCACCTCCTGGGTGTCCCCCCCCTTCGACCCCCTCATGCAGGTGGTTGCTAAGAAGGCATGGACGGCTCCTGATTCAGTGGACCCCATTCCCAGGAGACCCTCCAAGTTCATAACAGCTCCAGCAGACAAACAATTTTTAACAAAAGGAGTTTCTGTGGATGCTATGGTGGTAGCTGCTGCCACTAAGAAGGAGCTAGCTGATCCTTCAGTACCTGTCCATCCACCTAACAAGGAATCTAGGTCCATGGATAGGTACGGGAAGCGGATGTTTTCGTCAGCGACATTTACCATGCGTTCGCTGAACTACCTGTGCCATTTTACTCGTCTTCAAAGGGACTTGATCAAGGAAGCGAGTGAAATGTTAAAGGACCCTACAGCTGCGGATTTCCAAGATAAGATGAACACGCAGCTGGCTACCCTTAATTCCATAACCAACTCCTCCATGCGCCTCCTTTCTTACGCGGCTGATGGAGCGAGCAGAGCCGCAGGCACAGGTGTGGCCTTACGTAGGCATGCCTGGATGCGGCTATGCAATTTTGGACCCTTCAAGACGTCTTTCACGAACTCCCGTTTGATGGATCATCCCTCTTTGGTCCTCAAGTGAAAGAAACCTTGACTAGGTGCGAGACTGATGGCAAGACCCTTTCTGCTGTCGGAGTCCGTTTTTCTACTCCTTCCAGGCCTTACCCCAAAGGCCAGAAAGGTGGAAAGATGTGGTTCCGTAAACAATCTCAAGGGACTTCGCCTGACGACAGAGTCGCTTTTCCGCCAGAGGCAGAGGTGGGAATAACAATGGTAGACGCCGACCTAGGGGCAGGGGGTCCGTGAGAACCAGGGCTCGGGAAGCCTTCCTGACAAGCCCTTTCAGCATCCCTGAGGTGTTGCCCGACTGCCCATCTTCGGAGGCAGTCGGGAAGATTGTCACTGTACCCAGAAGCCTGGCTATCCCTGACTCAAGACAAATGGGTACAGTCCATCATTTCGAAGGCTATTCTATCCCCTTTCTTCGTTTTCCAAATCAGTCAAAAAAATCCCTTCCAGATGTTCCACCCGCTCAAAGGGATCTAGCAGTTTTGGAGATTTCAAAACTACTTGCAAAAAGAGCAATTCAACCAGTTCCAGCAGACCAGCAAGGATCCGGAATCTACTCAAGGTTCTTTTTAGTTCCAAAGAAAACAGGGGACTGGAGACCAATTTTGGATCTCAGTATCTTGAACAAATCAGTCAAGAAAACAAGATTTCGGATGGTCACGCTGCAATCCATCCTTCCCCTTTTGGGCAAAGGAAACTGGATGTGCTCCATAGACCTTCAGGATGCGTACTATCACATAAAGATGAACAGACGCTCCAGAAGATTCCTCCGCTTCAGGCTGGGAACCAGTCATTTTCAATTCAGGGCCCTGCCCTTTGGTCTCACCACTGCCCCCCGGGTGTTTACCAAATGCATGGCAGTGGTAGCTTCTCACCTGAGACGTCAAGGATTCCAGGTGTTTCCATATTTGGACGACTGGCTCCTCACAGCTCCCACCAAGCATCTCCTTCTGATGGCCAGAGATTACACTTTTCGCATTTGTCAAAAGCTGGGTATTTCAATAAATTGCGAAAAGTCTGTTTTGTCGCCTTGTCGTACTATTACCTACATAGGCGCACATCTAGATACAATAAACATGTCGGCAAGACTAACACATCAGAGAATATCAGACATTCACAAATTGGTATCACTCCTTCTCAACAACAACAGAATCAAAGCCAGATTAGTTCTAAAGGTGTTGGGGATTATGGCAGCGGCCATACCTCTGCTTCCATTAGCCAGATACCACATGCGGATCCTTCAATGGATGCTATTTACTCAATGGTCATACCAGCAACTTCCAATGTCTCACACCATTATGATCACGCAAGCGTGCAAAAAGCATCTCATGTGGTGGGTGTCTTCCCCCCAGCTCCTATCGGGAAGACCCTTTGTTCCTCCTCCTCCGGTTGCTATTCTGACAACGGATGCCTCCCTGATCGGGTGGGGGGGGCATTATCAGGGCAGGACGGTCCAGGGCACATGGCAACCAAACGAATGCCACTTGCACATAAATGTTCTGGAGATGAGAGCAGTGCTTTTAGCGTTGCAAGCCCTTCAAGACTCTCTTCCTTTGGGAACAATTGCAATCCAGACAGACAATATGTCTGTAGTGTGGTACATCAACAAACAAGGCGGAACCAGATCATACCCCCTGTGTCGAGAAGCACTCAGACTGTGGCAATGGGCGATTTCTTCTCAGCGTTTTCTGATAGCAACACACATCCCCGGGAAGTCCAATCAAATTGCAGACAAGTTGAGCAGAGCTATACTCATGCCTCACGAGTGGTCTCTGAAAGACTCGGTAGTGAGAGAAATTTTTCTCAAGTGGGGTCAGCCTTGCTGCGATCTTTTTGCTACTCCCCAAAACAGCAAGTGCAGAGAGTATTTCACCCTATTCCCTTTACCAGGCCAACCCAGCAGAGACGCTCTAGTCCAAGTTTGGCCCCGGGGACTTCTGTATGCTTTTCCTCCCTTCCCACTAATCTCTCAAGTGATACAGAAAGCTATCGCTCAGAAGGCCTCATTGATCCTCATTGCTCCTTACTGGCCTCGACAGGTGTGGTTCCCCTTTCTACATCAATTTCTATTGGAGCAACCGTGGCATCTGGACCTAGTTCCAGATCTTTTGATCCATCAGTCGGGTCAGTTTCATCGCTCCCTCCCCTCTCTGAACCTCACTGCTTGGTTCCTTCAGTTCCAACCTTAGCCAGGCTTCCTCAGCTATCTCATTCTGTTCGAGATATTTTGATAGCTTCTCATAAATCTTCCACCCGGAAGATTTATTTGAGTAAGTGGAAACGCTTCACATATTGGGCTCAAGGAAAGGACATAGATCCTTTCACTGCTTCCATCCAATTAGTCCTTGATTTTCTGGCTGAACTTTTCCATGCAGGTTCATCTCCCTCTACGCTTAAAGTTATTGGCAGCTATTTCTAATTTTCATGTGGGAATTTCTGAATCTGCCTTAATGTCCCACAAGCTTTGCAAAGCCTTTTTGAAAGGAGTTTTTCTTCTCAGGCCTCCTATAAGAAATCCTCCTTCTCCTTGGGACCTAAATTTAGTTCTTGCTTCTTTGATTCTTCCCCCTTTCGAACCTGCAGTCTCCTGTTCATTAAAATTGCTATCATGGAAGACTCTTTTTCTGGTAGCTATTACTTCAGCCAGAAGAGTTTCAGAGCTTCAAGCACTCAGCTGTCGACCTCCTTATCTTTTGTTTCATAAGGACAGGGTATCCTTACGAACGAACCCTTCCTTTTTGCCTAAGGTTGTCTCGACGTCAAATCTAAATCAAAGCATTGACCTCCCTGTCTTTTTTCCAGAATACTCCAATAGGTCTGAACAAAAATTACACTGCCTGGATGTTCACCGTCAATTGAGGTACTACTTGGACAGAACAAAACAATTCAGAAAATCCGATCAGCTGTTTGTCTCCTATGCGGAAAACAGAAAGGGACTTTCAGTTTCAAAGGTATCATTATCCAGATGGCTAACATCATTGATTTCCCTTGTATATGAACTTAGACATCAAAAGCTGCCTAATAAACCTAAGGCCCATTCCACCAGAGCTTTGGCTACTTCTTTAGCCTTCCAAGACAGACTGCCTATTGACACCATTTGTGCAGCGGCTACTTGGGCTACTCCTCACACGTTCATTTCTCATTATAAGTTGGATTTAGCTTCTAGGCATAGAGCTAACTTTGGTTCCACTGTTCTCAGGAGTCTGTTCCGTTAGGCCACCCGGGACAAGGTGCTAGGGACGCGGTCCCATCCAGCAAGAATGAAGGCGAGATAGACAACTTAACATATAGAAGTTATGTTCTTACCATAACGTTCCATGTTAGTTGTCTTCTTCTTCTTCTTAAGCCCCACCCTCCTTCCCCCTGGCCTGGACAGACCTAGAGGAGTTGTGATTGTGACCTCTCTTTCTACCACCTCTTTCTTAAGACATATGCTGTTCTGCATATTTCCTGGTTCAGGATGTAGGTCACCCTTCTTCTTCCTGTTGTTAGAGGTGGACTCTGTTTACAGTTATACTGTTACTTTTATAAGCTGGGGTTAGCTTACAAACGAGATCTGAGGTAACTCTCGCCTAGCATTATGGGATATAAGGGGAGCCTCGAGCCGGTGGAACCAACTCTCGAGCTTTTAGAGTGGCCGAGTCGGCCGAGGTCTCGAACCCATCCAGCAAGAAGAAGGTGAGAAGAAGGCAACTAACATGGAACGTTATGGTAAGAACATAACTTCTATTTTTATGCCAAAGGTGGTATCTAGGGTATCCTTGAACCAAGCTATTCACTTGCCTACGTTCTTCCCTAATACACAGAATAAAGGGGAAAAACCTTTGCACACCCTGGATATACACAGACAACTACGCTACTACTTGGACAGAACAAAAACTAGCAGAAAAACTGACCAACTTTTTGTAGCATATGCAGCCGGGGTGCAAGGAAGAGCAATTTCCAAGCAGACAATTTCAAAATGGATAGGAAATTGCATTCGCTTTTGCTACTCCTTTCATGGAAAGACAGTTCCTGAACATATCAGGCCTCACTCCGCAAGGGCCACGGCCACCACTACAGCCTTCCTACGGGGGGGGGTGGCTACCAAGGACATTTTAGAAGCTGCTACTTGGACCTCCGTGCATACATTTGCCAAGCATTACAATCTACCTTTATACTCTAGATCCAGAGCAGGGTTTGCAACTGCAGTCCTGCAGGGGATCTTAACTACACCTTCCTTTTCTTAGTACCTCCACCCCCAGATTGGCTATGGTATTCTACCCATATGTTATGACTGCAGATGCATCCTTGAAGGACATAGTACAGTTTTGTACCTACCATAAATGTAGATGTCCGATAGGTATGCATCTGCAGTCAGGATTACCTCCCTCCTTCCCCTCTGTGGTACTCTAGGTACTTACCCTCTTTTAGCTAGCTGGGGAATCTATTATGGTGTATTTGTTTGTTTATTCATGTATATAATTTGCAAATGTTTGGAACTTTTCAGCATTTATCCAAATTTAGCCTTCCTAGAGGGCACCTGGCATCTGGGGCAAGAAAAACTGAGGAAAATGGCGTCGGCTGATGCCTTTATACTAGGCAGCTCTGACGCCGGGAAAGTGCGACATCAGCTGAGGCCAGACCCAGACTTTGGAATCCGGCCGACCGAAGGGCTGCCTGAGGCAGGACAACCCATATGTTATGACTGCAGATGCATACCTATCGGACATCTACATTTATGGTAGGTACAAAACTGTACTTTCCATGGCTTACGCCACCCAAGAAAGTTATTTTCTTGTGCCACTGTCGAGCAGAGACGCAGAAGTGATCCCCGGGGTGTATTTCCTATTTTCCATCCACTCATAAATATTTTTCTTGAAGAGTACTAATGAAGAACTTTGCTTGACATAGATGGGTAGCTTGTTCCAGAGTATAGGAAGTCTCTGGGATAGGAATCTATCCCTCCAGCATGTCCTGTTTATTGTGGTGACAAGGCTTAGGTACCTAGAGCATGTAGCACAGAGGGATTGGGATTTCTTTAGGTGTAGCATGTCCAACAGCTCTGGCTTTGACTTAGCTTTATATGTTAGGCAGAGATCACCTCGGAGTAAGTGATATGCTATGGAATAAAGCTGGAGTTTTTTGAGGCGGTCAGTATAGGGCATTTGTTTGAGGCCAGTAATCCTCTTTGTGAGATACTTCTGTGGCCTTTCCAGCTGCTGCAGATGTCTTGTGAGGTACAATCCAAAATGGGCATTGTACTCTATAATGGGTCTGAGTGTCGAGTAGAGGGGAACAATGACCTCTTTTTTTTCCTGGATGAGAACCCTTTTATGATGAGGTGTGCCACGTAGAAGGACTTCCTGACTACTGTGGTGATGTGACTATCAAAGGAGAGACTACTGTCCACCTGGGTCCCAAGGTCTCTTATCACACATTCGGTGTTAAGTAGATTGCTGCCTATGTTGGTAGTTCATGGGTACAGAGTTTTACCAAAAGGTCTGATGTCAGCCAGCTCCTCATACCCTTTGCCCATACAACCTCCGTCTGACCCGTGTGGTGCATGTGATACTTGCACAGTCATGTGTTGTGGCAATCCCACTACTGATGAGTTGTACTCCTGGCCCTGCCAAGTGTGTCAGTGTGTGTGCATCTGTGAGAGTGTGGCTGTGCTGACGCTGCCACCTGTTCATGTGGACAGGCGCGTGTTGTCACCTACTGTATAGCTACCGTATCCCTGTTGCAGATGTGACACACCATCACATATATGTTCTGAGTGCTCCACAACATGTAACTCACATGGCGCATCCAATAACTGCATAGAACTGTGATAGCACAACATAGTCATCAGGGGGTTTGATACCCTGTGCTGGTAGGTGTGTGACACAAACATGCTTAGGTTTTACTCTCTCACCCCTCCCTGAGTTGTCTTTGCCTCTGTCTGCCTCTCCCATGTGTAGACCTATACCTGCTTGGCTTAGGCAGCAGCATGTGTATTTTAAGTGACGCTCATAATCAGCTGATGGCCTCTGCACGAATTGCAGGCCTCCCCTAGCTGATTGCATGTGGAACAGCTGTGGTAAAATTCCCATAGCCAATTGCATTGAAACACACTCCAGTATCTAGGAACATCATGCTTTTGTTGGCCCTTTTAATTCATTGTGAGCAGGAACTAGATCTGTTTGGCAAACAGCATCTCAGATGGATTGGGGATTTACCTCTAACAACATACACTGTGGAAACGGGGCACACACAGGAGGGAGATGTGCCTGACCTGACTACAGACTGTAAGTGCTGCTATACTGCATTTAGAGTAATGGGATCTGCAATACTTGGTAGTGTATTGCAGGTCAGACGTGTTTGGCTGGGGGGTATGCCTGTTCGTACAAGACATATATTGTTTGGGGCCTCTCAATCCCATTAATGGTGCATGTGGACATATCTGTTTTTGTTAATCTACCATTGCTATCTACAGATGTATGGCCACATATACCTATATAGATATATATATCAACTTACATATGTATGACTGTGTCTGTATATACCTACATAGCTATATATCTGCGTACATATATGTACCTTGCTGTGTATATGTAGACATATAGGTGCATATATATGTATCGAGGTAGGCATTTGCATGTATGTATGTTCATATATATGTGTATATGTATATATATGTATATGTATATGTATATATATATATATATATATATATATATATATATATATAATATACATATATAGATATGTTGTATCTGTTTAGATATTAATATATTTACACACACATACATCTAGATGTTGGTATACATTCTCTCTACTTTTGCATGACTGGGCTGGATGATATGTTTCTGAGAACATCAAATGTATGTATATCTGTCATGGCTTAGGGGTAAATCACTTTGTGTATGGTGTGCAAGGTCCTGGGTTCAAGCCTTGGAGAGGCTGTTTATTTTGTTGCTGGGCAGATCTATATGTAGATATGTGTATGTATATATATATATATATATATATATATATATATATATATATATATATATATAGATGTAATAGAGAACATAAAGGCATATATGAACACAGGCACCATTAATGGGGGTGAGGGGGCTCAAGCAACATAAGTCTTGCAGGTATTGACATCCCTCCCCAACCAGCAAAACAGCTCAGCCCTCTTACTAATAATTACTAAGCCCTGCTTACTAGTGCTTTATTCATTATGACACTGGCACTTCACATGTGCTTTTCCTGGAGCACTCTAGTTCATAAATATGCATTATTTAGTGGGTTTTGCAACAACAAAATTGGTTGTAACGTGCTTTGCCATGTAAAATAGACTGTACTGCAGTGGGACTCTAACCGGGAATACCTGCTCAGTAGGTGGATGCTGTGCTGCTTCATTTGCATATATCTTCCATAATTTCATACCCATGGTTCCTTCCCCCGCCCCCGAGCTCCATGTACACAGCAACCATCTATTCTGCAGTTGCTAGCCCAGCCAAACCACACCTCCACACATTGCCCTCTCTCCACGTCTCGCTATTCATCCAGTATACTGTCTCGACCCAAACTTCTTCAGACTCTCTTCATCTGTTTAGTCCACGTACGTATAAGCCTTGCCTTGTTCATATTTCGAGACGTGTGGACAGCTGTTTGACTCACAATGTTTGGTTCGTCCATGCATGGGATGGACCTGTTTTTGTGTCAAGATTAGACATAGCTGGTCTACACTGTTCTCCCTCTGGTAACATCCTGCCAGGGGTTTGAGAAGCAGCGGTTTGCTCGCACACCTGCCCAGCCTCATCTCCCAGTTCCGTAGAACCGACATCCCCGATTTGGCATTCTGAGCATGAAGCATGCTCACATGCCCCCTTGACGTGCATTTTTTATTATTTTCTTAATTTTTTTGCAAGACTACTGCTCACACATGATTGGACAGGTACTGTTTTTTGATATACATAGACTGCTCGAAATACTGTATTTGAGCAATGTACAAATTATTGCTCTTATTAATCTTTATAATTACATACATTTCCTATACTGTTAAATGACTGTGCTGGATGATATGTTTGTGATAACATCAGCTGTATGTGTATCTGACATAGCTGAGTGGTAAATTTCTTTGCCTATAGTGTGCAGGGCCCAGATTATTTTATTGCTGGGCAGGCCGAGAGCTGTTGGATACAGAGTGACTAAGGCACTTTTAAGCAATTGTAAGTGGGTTTGTGCGGAGGTAAGCAATGCTAACATCCGGTTACAGCTGCTTACACTCAGTTAGCTTCTACATTGCTTAACCAGTGTAGGCATTGCTTACCGCTGCGCAAACAGGCTTAAAGATGCTTACTGCTGCTTAAAACTGCATACTCCTGTTTACTTCCATACTAATTTCTTTAAAAGAAAAGAAAAATGGGTTGATAGGAAAGTGGTGAAAAAAGGAGCACAAAGAGGGAAAGACAGGAGGGAAAATAGGCAGGCTTGTGCAGGAAGGCTGAAGGGAAGGTCCATAACTGCCCATTTCTTCTACAGCAACAGCTGTGTATATACACTGAATTTGGAGGTAGATTTGGACACTCAAACCCGTGGGTGGAGGTGAGGACAACAATAATAAGTTGTGATGCCAGTTAGACTGGTTTACATGTCTCCAGTGGACACGTGTGCGAAATGGACAGCTATGTATAGGGTGAGTTTTTACTGTGGGAACAGATTGCCCTTTTTTTCTTTTTCAGGTGAGAGTGGGATGTTGGGGAGGGGTAATAGGTATATTTGGGGAGGTAGGTTGGGTAGGTTAAGAGACAAGACACATACAGGAGCATAGTATATGACACATGGGGGGTAAACACCTTGGACGGGGAGGGGTATTGGGAAGTCGCAAACCCATGAGCCCCCAAATGGAAACAGTGGGACTGAGGTCCCCACCCATGGGCAGTCACCACTGCACCTTCATGGCCCCAAAGGTGGCTGTGCTAGGGGCTGTGTAGAAGGGGCAGGCTCACCCTCTAATTGTGCCATGCGGCCCTCAAGCTGGCGTAGCTGGTCTAGAATCTCCTTGTCAAGCTCCCTATGCACCACGGCCAGGACCTGATGGCAGGTGACAGGTAACTCTCTGCCCCCGCTGCCAGGTGGGGAGTGAGCCCCATCCCCTGCAGTGGTTCCACCCGAAGGTGGTGCAGGGCCAACGGAGGAGGAGGTCCCAGACTGGGCCCCAGATGTGCTGTTGCCCGGTGCCATGGCCAGCTGAGGTGAGACAGGTGGGTCAGCTGGGACCGGCCTTCCGATACGAACTATGGTGTTACAGTTTTAAGAAAGATATCAGTTAATCATAGTCAAGAGCATTCAGGATTAGTTATAACAGCATGCATAGGTATTCCCATTAACCCAAGACAACAGTTGCAGATCAAGCAGAACACATGCATATATGGAACAACAGTGGTCATTACAACAGCATGCAGGTTTCATTGATGGCAACAGGCCACCAATATGGGAGTATTTTAACATGGCACATGCATAGAACCAAATGCGAATATTTATAAACCAATAGAACATATGTCTCAATAAAAGTCTGGAGTGTCGACGTACCCATTGAGGTGTGTAATAAGGCTATTTTGCAGATATGGAGGGGGTAAGAGAGAGAGGTCAATTAAGTAATATATCTCTGTAGTTTTCACAACTTTCTTAGTCACTGCAGTGATCTGTCCCTTACATGTATTATTACACTACCCATTGTCCTTACTTTGTACAGTGGCATGTTTGTAGATTAGTATATGCGTGGACTTTGTTTTGTGTATAGTCTAGACCTCTTACCTGATGTCCTTCAAGGATGCATCTGCAGTCCTTACAAATGGGTTGTCCTGTCGTCAGGCAGCCCTTCGGTCGGCCGGATTCCAAAGTCTGGGTCTGGCCTCGGCTGGTGTCGCACTCACCCGACGTCATCTCTGCTGGTCTTCGGGTATAAAGGCATCAGCCGATGCTATTTTCCTCAGTGTTTCTTGCCCCAGATGCCAGTTGCCCTCTTGGAAAACTAAATTTTGGGAAAATGCCAATGTTTCCAAAAAAGTAGAAGGCAAATACAAAAAATAAGCATGTATGTACATATATACAAACAAATATACCATAAGATATCCCCCCCTGGCTAGCTATAAGGAGGGCAAATACCCTAGGAGTACCACAGAGGGGAAGGAGGGTGGGTAATCCTGACTGCAGATGCTATCCTGTTCGGACATCTACATTTATGGTAGGTACAAAACTGTACTATGTCCTTCAAGGATGCATCTGCAGTCCTTACAAACTAGGGGAGGAGGTATAAGAATTGTGGTGTAGTTAGGATCCCTTGCAAAACAGCAGTGGCGAACCCTGCTCGGGACCATTTTTAAGGACTGCAGATGCTATCCTGTTCGGACATCTACATTTATGGTAGGTACAAAACTGTACTTTATACCTGTTGAGAAAATCATTGTTAATACTACCTGACACTTTCTACACATACTCCCAGATTCCATGGTTGTAGACAAGTATATATTTGACCTGTGTAGTACCTACTGTCTACACCTCTTGCCTGATGTCCTTCAAGGATGCATCTGCAGTCCTTACAAATGGGTTGTCCTGTCGTCAGGCAGCCCTTCGGTCGGCCGGATTCCAAAGTCTGGGTCTGGCCTCGGCTGATGTCGCACTTCACCCGACGTCATAGCTGCAGTTCTTCGGGTATAAAGGTATCAGCCGACGCCATTTTCCTCAGTCTTTCTTGCCGTGTGGGGCCCGAAGCAGAAGCTGTTCGCAAGTGCCGGTCGGTCAGAACCAGAGATTACTACTACCGAAGACTTCTAAAAAGCTAAGTACCCCGTTGGGGACTCTTTCTTGCCTCAGCCGATGTCAGAAAAAGTGAATAACTGTTTAACTTGTGGGAAACAAATACCTCATAAAGATTTCCACTCTTACTGCTTACCTTGCTTAGGCCCAGACCACGACGTAGCAGCTTGTCTAGCCTGTGCTTCTTTCAACCGACGGACGCTTAGGCGTCGGTCGGAATTTGCTGAGGAGTTTTTCGCTCGCTTTTGCTTACATTATGCCGTCGGATCCCGACACGCAAATATCTAAAAGCGCAAGGAAAAGGATTGACACTCGCGGTCCGCGGTTTGGCGAAACCGCGGTTAAAGTGTCTCGGTTTCGCTGAAACCGAGTCCACTGTTCTTCCTGCTTACCTCCTACCGAGGCCTCATCCAGCTTGGCTGAATCTGCTACTGAAATCCCTCCGCTCTTGCAGGTTCACAGGATTTATCTGATACTATCCCTTTGGATATTTCTACCCCTGCACGTGGAGCTGCTAGGCCACCTGCATCCATGTCGATTAAGGCCTTTGTCAGGGCTAAAGCAGCAAAATCTACCAAAACTGTGTCTGCTAAGACCCCCTCACAGGCCTAGCTCTAGTTCACAAATGCTTAGTCTAGCAGAGGATCTCATTTCTTTGATCCGGGGATCCCAACCACATCCAGACAGGGCCTCTCACCCACCTCCAGAGAAGAGGCCTAGAGTAGAGCCCCCTGAGCCAGTTTCTTCAGATGACTCCTCTGGTGAATCAGATAATTCAAACCCTCCAGAGGCCCTTTTCTCCTTATGAGGACTCTGATGCAGAAGAGTCCATTCCTTCTGCCTCTCCGCCTGAGGAATTTTCTTTGGGGAAACCTTGCATGCTATGAGGGAACAATTTCAATGGCAGGGCCAGGATTTTTCAGACTCTAGGAAAAGGCTTAGAACCTTTTTGCATTTGCCACAGCATAGGCCTTTAGCCATTCCTCCAGTACTTACTGTTGTGGATGATGCATTTAATGATGCTTGTACTGCTCCTGATTCTCTTCCTCCGGCCCTGCTAAGCCCGATAGGTTCTACAGGGTTCGGACACACATTATCATTTGTATAAGGCCCTTTGCAGATCCCGAAACTATCTCCCAGGGACCCAAGGCTGTAGCAGCTACCTCTGCAAAACCCTCCCTCTGAAAGGGAATCTAGGGCCTTAGAGAGATGGGGTAAAAAGTTTACACTTCTGCTACTCTTTCAGCTAGGGCCTTGAACTGTCAATTCCACATGATTCAGTATCAGGAATTTATGTTAGACCAGTTAACTAAAAAACTGTCCTCGGATGAACCATTAGACAAAAAATCTGTACAGGAAATGGTACATAACATTCAGCAGGTCAGTAATCATTCCTTAAAATGCGGCTATGATGCACTGGAGGCTTCCTTTAGATCAGTCATGACTGGTACAGTGATCAGAAGACATGCATGGTTAAAAGAGCAGTCCTTACCAGACCATGTTAAATCAAAGCTCCTAGATGCTCCCATGGATAAGCTCAATTAGTTTGGCTCCCCTGCACAGCAGGTGCTGAAGAAGGTGGAAGAGAAAGCAAAATCTGTCCAGACAGTCAAGAATTTCTTGCAGGTCCAGCCTCCAAGGTTTAGCAGGAACTGGCCTTCCAAGAATTGGTCCTTTCCAGACACCTCCAGAGCTCCAAGAGGCAGGAATAGGCCGAGGCAGGGTCAATCCAGGGGTGCCTACAGGAGGCGTCAGTGGCAGGCTAACAACCAGCGAGGTACAGCCACAGATCCAGCCACCACCACTTCCACAGGACAATCACAGTGACTTGGCTCTGGCACCGCCTACCAGGGAACAACTAGAAGCACCCTTTGGCGGGAAGCTAGCCTTATTTTCAGTAAACTGGCATTACATCACAGGAGACAAATGGATTTTACAGACAATAGACCAAGGTTACAGGTTTCACTTCCATACTCTACCAAGGAAGAGAGGAATGCCAAACCTACCTCCAAATCAGAAGACAGAAGCTCTACAACAAATAACTCAATTACTAAGGATGAGAGCTGTAGAAAGGGTACCATCTATGGAACAAGGGCAAGGATTTTACTCCAGACTCTTCCTGGTACCAAGAAAAGAAAACCAATGGAGACCTATTCTCGACCTGTCCACTTTAAACACATACCTCATTGTTCCAAAATTCAAAATGCTGACCCTACAGCAACTTCTTCCCATGCTGGGCAAGGAGTCTTGGCTGGTGACTCTAGATCTCAAGGAGGCATACCTGCACGTCCCCATACGACCAAATTGCAGAAGATACCTCAGATTTCTTGCAGGATCAGAGCATTATCAATTCTCAGCATTGCCCTTTGGCTTATCTACTGTGCCCAGAGTATTCACGAAATGCCTGGCATCAGTAATTGCTCATTGCAGGCTTCAGGGAATTCAAATTTACCCTTACCTGGGCGCCTGCCTGTTACAAGCGGACAACAAAACAAATTAACAAAAGACTTGAAAAGGGTCATTCATCTACTACAAGCCCTGGGATACACAGTCAATATAAAAAAGTCAAGGCTGATACCATCCCAAAGGATAACATTCTTGGGTGCAGATCTGGACACATCAAAACAAATGGCATTCCTGACAGTAGAAAAACAGGAGCAACTCCCTCTCTACTTCATGGCATTAACAAAGCAGAACCAGCTAACAGCAAGAAAAGTCCTGCAAGCCCTGGGTTACATGGCATCCTGCATAATATTGATTCCACATGCCAGACTACATATGCGAAAGTTACAGTGGTACCTAAGGAATTTATGGTCTCAGCACAAACACAGCCTAGAAACCCAAATTCCAATAACTCCATGCCTGAAGCAAGAATTCCAATGGTGGGCTCAGGCCTGTCAATCAAACAAAGGGCTGCCCTTCCACAGCACTCAACCAAGCCAGACCATCACAACGGACGCCTCAGACCTTGGTTGGGGGGCACACATGCTGGACAAGTGCATACAAGGCTTATGGACTCAAGACCAGCTGCACCTACACATAAATCAAAAGGAAATGCTGGCAGTAAAACTGGCAATTCAGACATTCAGACCATTTCTTCGACAGGGTCAACTGTTGATAAGGACGGACAACACCACAGTCATGTGGTACATCAACAAACAGGGAGGCACACATTCATACCCTCTATGCCGGATGGCAATGGACCTCTGGAATGTGGCCCTGAGCTTCAACATTCAGTTACAAGCAATTTTGTGCCAGGAAAAGAAAATATACTAGCAGACATCCTAAGCAGAACTACCACGGATGCCCACGAATGGATGCTGCATCCGGACATCTTCAAAACCATTACAGGAAATGGGGACTACCAGAAATAGACTTATTTGCATCCCCACACAATCACCAACTGAAAAATTCTGCACAAGGACGTACCACCCACTTGCTTGGAAAGTGGACTCCTATCTTTCAGTTGGAAAAACCTGACAGCATATGCATTCCCACCTCTTCCTTTGATGCACAAGGTGCTATTGAAGATCAAAGAAGACCGTCAAGGATCATCCTGATAGCTCCAGACTGGCCAAGGCAACATTGGTACCCATTACTGAGGAGTATGTCTCGGGAACAAATATGGCCTCTGCCCCTAGTTCCCTTACTGTTAACACAGAACAACTTCAAAACCCTGCATCCAAACCTGAAAACACTGCAGCTGGCTGCCTGGAACATTGCATAAGACCAAATAACTCAGATTTATCTCAAAGGGTTAAAGACATTATCTTGGAGGCTCGCAGACCCTCAACAAGAAAAAATTATTCAGCAAAATGGAAAAGATATCTCATTTGGAGTACTGCAAAAGGAGAGAATGTGTCACTTGTAAACATAGCTAACATCCTGGAATACTTGGCAGAGCTCTTCCACAATGGCCTGTCCTATTCTTCCATTAAGATTCATGCATCAGCTATTTCAGCAGAATACAACTTGGATCTCCAGTCTTCACATCCTCTGCTCAGGCAGTTTCTGAGAGGAATTAAAAATGTAAAACCACCTAGGAAGCCACCATTGCCAGCATGGGACTTGAACTTTGTGCTAGAAAAGTTGACACTCCCTCCTTTCGAGCCAGCAGCAACAGCAGAATTACAGTACTTATCATGGAAAACTGCTTTCCTGCTTGCAATCACTTCAGCAAGAAGGGTTTCTGAACTACAGGCATTAATGGCAGTACAGCCCTTCCTGATCTTCCATCAAGACAGAGTGTCCATGAGAACTAATCCTACTTTTATGCCAAAGGTGGTCTCCAGGGTGTCTTTAAATCAAGCTATCCACCTGCCTACATTCTTCCCCAACCCACAGAACAGGGGAGAAAGACTGTTGCATACCTTGGATGTACATAGACAATTATGTTACTACCTGGACAGGACCAAGAGCAATAGAAAAACTGACCAGCTACTGGTAGCATATGCAACAGGAATGGAAGGAAAAGCAATTTCAAAACAGACACTCTCTAAGTGGATAGGAAATTGCATTAGATTTTGTTACTCCTACCATGGGAAGAAAACTCCAGAAAACATCAGGCCTCACTCTACAAGGGCTACAGCCACTACCACAGCTTTTACGGTGGCTACCAAAGACATTTTAGAGGCTGCTACTTGGAGCTCCGTGCATACATTTGCCAAGCATTATAATTTACCCTTATACTCCAGATCCCGAGCAGGTTTTGCCACTGCTGTTTTGCAAGGGATCTTAACTACACCATAATCTTATTACTCCTCCTCCCCCAGTTTGGCTATGGTATTCTACCCATTTGTAAGGACTGCAGATGCATCCTTGAAGGACATAGTACAGTTTTGTACCTACCATAAATGTAGATGTCCGATAGGCATGCATCTGCAGTCAGGATTACCCACCCTCCTTCCCCCCTGTGGTACTCCTAGGGTATTTGCCCATCTTGTAGCTAGCTGGGGGAATGAATCTATTATGGTGTATTTGTTTGTATATATGTACATACATGCTTATTTTTTGTTTGCTCTCTACTGTTTGGAACCATTTGCATTTATCCAAATTTAGCCTTCCTAGAGGGCACCTGGCATCTGGGGTAAGAAACACTGAGGAAAATGGCGTCGGCCGATACCTTTATACCCGAAGAACTGCAGCTATGACGTCGGGTGAAGTGCGACATCAGCCGAGGCCAGACCCAGACTTTGGAATCCGGCCGACCGAAGGGCTGCCTGACGACAGGACAACCCATTTGTAAGGACTGCAGATGCATGCCTGTCGGACATCTACATTTATGGTAGGTACAAAACTGTACTTTATACCTGTTGAGAACATCATTGACACTATCTGACACTTTCTACACATACTCAGATTCCATACTTGTAGGCAAGTGTATATGTGACCTGTGTAGTACTTAGTCTACACCTTTCACCTATTATTACTGTGGAGAAAATCTTTAACACTAACGCTACCTGACAAGTTCTAGACATACTCCCAGATTCCATTTTGCTGTTATACACATACCTAACAATCTGTTATTGCACACACTCTGGTGAAGGCATGACAGGATGCAGGTGTTAATGTGACATATATTGAGAATTGCTGTCATACACTTTGGGTGAGATGCTACAATGACAGGTTTGTTTTCATATACATTCTCTTTTTATGTTCAGGTCTGACTATCCATTATATGTCAGTATAAGCTGCCTACATTTCTTGGATCATCACACTGATTTGTCAGGGGAACAGGTTACCGGGCAGCAGATTTGGGCCAGTTATCTGGACATGCTTGACAGATCGAACAGTTGAGGGGTATGACTATGCATACAGCTTACTAGCTGAACATTCTGCCACAGTCTGTACAGCTGATGGTTGTGATTATGCTTACAGCGTACTATCTGAACATTCTAGTAAAGTCTGTACAGTTGTTGGGTCTAATTATGCATACAGCTTTCTATCTGAACATTCTTGTAAACTCTGTACAGTTGTAGGGTATGATTATGCCTAAAACTTACTACCACTCCTGGGATTCGAACCCCTGCTGTGTGTGGTAAAATATTACAGTTGACATCACAGTACACTGTGCTATCAGGGAATTGGTGTAAAGCATTCCAATGGTTTCTGTCTAAGTCTCCCTCAGTTGTTCTATATGACTGACCTCTTGGGACTTCCAGTATTGTTATACTGAACTTCCTACACATTTTAACTACGTTCAACAGTGTGGGAACACTGCTTAATACAACAGTACTATTTATATGATGCAACACTACAACAACATATGAAAGCAGGATGTACACAAGCACTCCAGGGGTATACTGTTATTCACAAGATCTTACACCTTTATTTCCACGCAACCTATATGACAGTCTTCCTGCCATATTGTCTGGTTTATGCAGTACATCCCATACACAATACATTTCTTTATGGGTACAACACTTTGTAGAACTGTTATATTTATTTGTTATGGCAGTACATGTGGGAATATTACTAACCTGCCTCGCGACGCAGCCTAGCAGCATGGGCTTGCTGGTTCACAGCCCGCTCATCTGCAGCTGTCAGAAAAATACAGTGATATTAAGCTATTACCTATTCATAGTATAGACAAGCTAGGCAATCATTATCTATGTAGTAGAATGGGTACTTACTCAGTGCTGGGGCATCACCATCTGCCTTGCTTCTTGGATCCACTGGTCCAAGAGATCACCCCTCTGCCACTTCAGGTCTGCATAGTGATGCCTGACCTGCTCACTAGTCTGGGGGATATCATTGGCACTGGTGAGGTCACGGGCGAGACTGTCTCAGGCCTCCACTTTATAATGAGAGCCCTGGAACTGGCCCTGCAGTAGTCTCCTCATGGTTTTTTACCAGGAGCCATACCATGAATCTGGACTCCTGGGTGCCCCAGCACTGCACTCTAGAGTGCTTTCCCCAACGCCAGCCATTCTGCCTACAGTAGGCAGCTGCAACCAGGTATGGGAATTATTGGTGCCTGTGGGGTTTAAATACACCCGATTTCCCACACTTTCCAGTGATTGGATGGTTTTGATAAGGCTAAGCTATGGGCACACCTGCTTACATAATGTTGGCATTTCTTAAAGGGGCATACCACTGGGCAGATTGAGTTAGCCAGCCTACACATTTCTTACCCCAACTAAGCTGAGCTGTGCAATGCTTAGGATTGCTTAATATTTAGTTTGCATTATATTTTCCTTTTGGCGTTGATGTATTATTTGTGTCATGTTATGTATGTGCCTGGTATCTGTGATTCATGTGTACATACACTGTGTGGGGTCCTGGGGACTTCAACACTTTATTACAATAACACCTTGCATCTGGCCTTACTGCAGTACTCCAGTTCACATATTTATGTTATGTAGCAGGTTATACAACATCACACTGTACATAGATTCCTTTCACATGTTCAGTTTGATTTTCTATGGTGAGGATTTGTTTATTGAAACCGCAATCTTATGCACTGCTATGATGGCTTAGTGGTCAACTACTGTGACTGTAGTGGACAGGGTCATGGGTTCAAGCCTTACAGAGTCTGTTTATTTTGTTGCTGGGCAGAACACAGGCCGTTGCATACAGAGTGGTTAAGGCACTTGAGAGCACTTTAGGCACTTTAGAGCAGTGTAGGCAGGCTAAGCAGTACTTGCTTTCGGTTACAGTTTCTTACACTCAGCTTCTACTTTGCTTAATCTGTGTAGGCAATGCTTAACCCTGCGCAACCACACTTAAACACGCTTACTGCTACTTATGTATGCTTACTACTGCTTATTTGTGCTTAACCCTGCTTACTAGTGCCTTAGTCATTATGACACTGACACTTCACATGTGCATTTAATGCAGTACTCCAGTTCACATTTAAGTGTTATTTAGTAGGTTATACAGCAAATAAATGTTTGTATACAGATTTCACATGGAAAATGGAATGTGCTGCAGTGGGACTCGAACCGGGAATGCCTGCTTGTAAGGCGAGTGCTCTGCCCACTACACTATTGCTATACTGCTTAATTTGCATATATCTTCCTTGTTATCCTGTTCAGCCATTTAAGCTGCATTACTCGTATCTAAGTGATGGGCACACCCGCGCACCTACGGTTAGCTTTAATCGGATTTAAAGAAAAAATAAAAGGGTTTCTTCTTTTAATTTATATGTTCTGTTGCTGTTGTACACATGGGGGACTTTTGGTGGGGATATGAGAACACCTATGAGCGATCTCGCTCATTTCTTAACAGCTTCTGCTGTTCTACATTGCAGGGGCATGTTCATTCTGAGAGCTCTTCTTTCAGACATGCCCCCTGCACTTGTACACGCTCCGTGTAAGCCTAGGAGCTCGGGCAGCGCACTTTCATTATTATGCATGGTGCACTGCCGTCCTGCTCCTACTCGGGCACTTCGTGCAGGACTAGGCTAGTCCTGCACGGAAGGTTAGTGAATCCAGAGGATAGTCTTTTAACCCCCCGCCCCAAAAAAAAAGGTATTGATGTCTAAATTTGTGTAAGTTTCTGTTATAGATTATTTATAATCTGTTGGTATATTTTCATGTATTGATTTCCAACAGGAAGCATAAGAGGAGTCAAGCCACTGGAGCATTACTTTAATAATTGCAGATTTAGAATATAAGTCAATACTGGGGAAAATAATGCCTCCCTTCTCCCAGTTTTTGATGTGGCAGTTTAAGATTCTTGCTTTTCTGGAATACTGTAAGAACTTTAATGAAATAGAGTTTTTTTAACTTTTTTAGAGGGGGATAATTAATGACTGACTAAAGAAATAAGATTTTGGCAAGATTAGCATTTTGATCAATGTAAATCTGCCCACAAATGTGAAAAACAATTTGTTCCAGTTGTCTGTTAATTTGGATATTGTATCCATTAAGTTTTGATAGTTAACTACATTTAATTTTTTATCATTACTCTCAATAGTAATTTCTAAGTATTTTAACTGTAAATTGTCCCACTGAAAATGTAAGAGTTTAACTTAATAGTTATGCCTTTGTTTATAAGCAAGGTTTTTGTTTTATTGTGATTAAATGTTTGAAAACTTTTCAGGTCTGAATAGTCCATAGAGCTGACTATATGGTCCAACAAGAGCTCAATATTACCAGTAGTAAGCAGAATATCATCAACAAAAAAGTTGAATTTAAAAAGAAAAATTTTCATTTATTTTAAAACCTTTAGTGTTTATGTTAGATCTTATATGGCTCTGTAATAAGTGCAGATAGCAAAGGGGATAAAAGGGCATCCATGTTTGGTACCTTTTAAGATATCAAAGGAGCAAGATGTAAAGGAGTTTATTTTAACCAAAGAAATTGAGTTCTCATAAAACTCTCTGTTTATGAAATCAGTGGACAAGTTATATTCATTTAGTACTCTGAACAAGTATGATGAATTCACACTTTATCCATATCTAAGCTTATTATGGATATCTATTTTTTATTTTTGTTTCCCATATCAGTCAAAGAAGAGAGTCTTATCTTGAGCTTTCCTGTTAATTATAAACCCAGTCTGATCTTTATTTACAAAGCCAATGAGAATTTGATTTAATCTTTTTGCTAATGTAGACATGAAAATCTTGTAGTCTACTAATATAGGTCAATGAGAAGAATATAGAACAGGGTCCTTATCTGATTGAAAATAGGTATAATAAGAGAATATCTCAATGACTGGGTAATATTAGATGTACTCAACTTCTTCAAAAGCATTTAATAAAATGTTTAAAATATTGTCAGGTAAAAATGTATATAGCTCAGAAACTATCCCATCCGTACCTAGTGCTTTATTGGTGTTAAGGTTTTTAATGTGGGTCTTTTAATTCCTTAAAGAAAAAAAATGCTTATTAATCTTGCTTTCCTGTTCATTTCATAGTTTATTTTGCGTTTTCATTAACAAAAAGCTATCTAGTAAGTTGCTGTTACAAAGGTTTGACTTTATTTTATTAATTTCTTCATAATATTTGCTAAAACATTTTAATATGTCTTTCAGATCCGTAGCTGTACTATTCCCTTCTTTATAAACAATCTGCTTGATATGGTTTATTTTATTTATGTTTTTCTGTCTTATAGCTATTGTATGAAAGCTGTTGGGGTTTATTGAATAAGACTGTAATTTATTTTTTTTTAGATTAATGCCAGTCTTATGATATAAGATTTCTAGGTATTTCTGATTTAGATTTTTCAACTGGGTGCTTGCAGCTTTTTCATTGGGTTTAAGGTTTAATTTATCAATTTCATCTTAGAGAGCATTTAACTGTTTATCCCATTCCTTTTTTTTGCAAATATACCATTTTTTTAGTTTACCATATAAGTAAGCTTTTAATGTGTCCCATAGTATGACATCAGTGACACCACAGTTGTTGTTAAATTCCATAAATTGATTTATCTGTTTTAATAACCATTCATTAAAGCCTTTTATTTTAGGTGTATATGTCAGGAGTCTTTGACAAGAAATTAAATTGTTTGGACTTGGTTAATATAAATTTAATAGCATTGTTGTTAGGTAAGGAAGATGAAACTATTAGTACCTCCTCTATTTATGAGTATAATGCATTGGATACAAATACTTTTATCAATATTGGTTTGAGTCCCAAATCTAAAAGAATGGTGAGTATATTTTAAAGAACCATTTAGTTTTAAATTTGATATACTGTCATGAACATTGTATTAATATAATGATTTAAATGTTTTGCTACTGAGGATAGCCTGATTTGTTTAACATATGTAATGTCTTTGTCTGATAGGATGCAGTTAAAATCACCATCTATTTCATTTCTCCTTTAGAGTATAGTGTTATAATATCTAAGCATTTCTTAACTGTTTTAGAAACAACCCCAGGGATCCAGTAGGTATTTATAAGGGTGTAGTATTTTTTATCAATTTTTTTTTTTGCCACCAATCCCAGCATACCATTCTTGTCAGAGTAGGACTCCACTATTTTAGGTAGACCTTACCTTTTTCCCAGGGAATAAAACACCTCTTCTTCTTGAAACAAAACTTAATGATCTTTTAACAACAATCTAAATTTTTAGTCAAATGAATTTCATCATTATATATTATTATTAATATATATTATTAAATTATTTAAAATGTGTTTCTAATTATGTGCAATATTAGTCTGTCTACCTGCATGTCTGTGATGTAATAGACAGGTGTTACATGTGTAAATGTCTGTGGAAGTAGTCTTTATGTTGTCTGCACATTGAGTCTGGAGATAAGGAATTTCGTTCAGTTTTTGCACTTGTTAGATTTCTGAATGACAAAGTTAATTTGACTTTTGACTTTCCTGTAGAAAAACAATGTCTGCTTTATGTAGAGTTAAATACTTATTTAAACTACCCCTTTTAAAGTGTTATTTAACCCATTTATATTTAATAAAAGGCATTTATATGCTGGCATCTATTGGAATAATAGGTATAGAAATTATTTAGTGCATTAAGCATTATGCTAACAAAATAACTTGTTATGGATAAACACAATAAGGATGATGTGAAAAATTCAGACTTAAAAACATTTTTAACCTCCAACATGGAACAAAGTATTCCAGGCTTGAAGAAAAGTTCATACAAGCTGCTTACTGCCAACACTATAACACAACCAATCACATTATTATTATCACTTCTTATATGTACATAAACCAAAATTTTCTAAATAAATATTTTACACTTTTTAAGAAAATGTTAAATTACTAGAAAACAAATCAAAAAATTATACAAGATTAGTATATACCATGACCTATCAAATAGAAGTTGTTTGAATAACTATTGATGTTTAATAATTAGCATTAATTATACATAACATTTATTTATATATTACCTATCCTACTGAAGACATGAAATATTTATATGAATTAAACTTTTATAAGTAAATAATCTATTTTTAAGGTACATGTGCCTGTAATTTAACCAGAATGACACTTGTGTCCTGTATGTACAATACCCAGATTACCTGTACTTATTACACTTTCTAAAAAGGTTATGAACCAGTACATGTATGAAAATTTTGCCTATGTAAATTACTTACATTTCCACCACATTCACTACAAAAATATCATAATTTATTACAAATTCTCATGTAATCTCTCGCACAGACTAAAAGCTTGTGAAAACAGCCTGCATAGATTTTGGCTAGATTCATTCATATTCATTATGTAACAAGACTGAATTGTAAAGCAGATTGTTAATGTCTGAATTTTATGTAGAAATACAAGGTATCTTAATGAAATTGTATGTGTTTTTCAACTTATGATTTCCCACTATTCCTTATATAAAACACATATGTGAGTCTTAAAGTGGTGCTACAGAGTTATCTAGTATGATCAAATGCTTCAACTAGCAATAATACTCATTAAAAACTTCAGGATTACATTAACAAAATCAGTGAACCAGCTGTAGAAGGGAGTATGACACTCAGTAGTAATGATGAAAACATTTAACACAAATTTCCACTCAGTTATTGAGTGTATATTTGTGTATTGTGTTTGAGGTTTAATGAGAACACATCTGTATGTCCCACATCAAATGTGTACCCTTTGTGCATCATTTCACTTGTTCCCTCCTTCAATAATTAAACAGATGCTGCAGGTGTATATAGCTAAAGTAAGCCATTCAGAAATCTAACGAATTACTATTATATTAAACTGCACTACTTATAGTTTGTCTTTAATACTGGGAAATATCATTTTATAAGTGAGAGCATTCAAAAGTCTGTTTTAACAATCCTTTTCTGTGTTCTGTAAGCTTCCTGATTCTGAGGGGTTAAAGGTCACATTGCACTTCCTGTCTGAGTCAAACTGTTCAGGAAGGATTCAGAGTGAAGCAGAGACCCACAGAAACTTAAGGCAAGCTGAAAACATTCTCTAAACTCTTCCGAAGTAATTTGTCGGGAAAATAGACTAAAAAGAACGTCTTTAAACACAGAAGGCTCTTGGACCCATTCTACAAGCCACATTTTAACTGAAAGACTTTTTTAACATCAAATAAGCAGGGGAAAGATTTGTACAACCTTAATAACATTGCTAGAAAGAAAAGAGGATTAAAAACCCATCAGTGCACACATTTTAACCGTATCCCCTACTGCCAGAAACACTATATGTAAACTATGTTAACTATTAAAAATTAAAACAGTAAAGAGTTTTTAATATTCCACATACATTTCCCAACAGTCAAACCAGCCACCAAGCTAGACTTATTCTATGAAACTTACTCAATTACTAAATTATTGTTGAAAACAAAAGAGTGAGAGGACAGAAAAGAAGGGAAAAGGAAAAAAAGTTTTAGTATGGTATTTCCCTTTAGATTCTTAATAGTCTAGTTAAAGGCCACGGTGGTGCAGCGGTTAGCATTGCCACCTCACAGCAAGAGGTTCTCCGGTTCAATTCTCGGCTGGGGTGCCTTCTGTGCGGAGTCTGCATGTCCTCCCTGTGGTCGCGTGGGTTTCCTCCGGGTGCTCCGGTTTCCTCCCAGATCCCAAAAACATGCTGTAGGTGGATTGGACACTCTAAATTGGCCCTAGGTGTGAGTGTGTGCATGTGTGCATTCTGTGGAAGGTTGGGCGCCGGGCTGGCAACTCAACACCGTAAAACTCCACTGCCAATCATGAGCGGACAGGTAATCTGCTGTGGCGACCCCTAACTGGGGAAAAAGCCGAAAGAAGAAGAAGACTATATACTTTACTCTCTCTAGTGGAAAATTTGAAGTATTACAGTAACAGGAAAGCTAATACTGATAAACTGAAGTTAATGTATGGAAAATAAAGTATTACCTTCAGGTGATTTCATTTAAAAGATGTTGCAGAAACATAATATTTTAAGGCAAGTAAAATATAAATAACTAACAGGTAGTTTTATTTGCCTCTGAGCTTTGTTTGTTCTGTTTAATTCTCCAGTCATTCCTTGTAGCCTGTCTTTTTAAAGATACACTCAGGTTAATATCATCAGTATGATTAAGTAAATTATTTTTCTGGACAAAGGAAACTACATCTTCTAAGGAATCAAATGTGTTTTTCCCCTCTGGCAAAAATAATCTTAGTATTGCAGGGTTGGTTAGGTGAGTTTTTATTCTGGCTTTCTTCGGTGGTTTTAACAGAGGAATAAAGCTTTTCTTTTTGAAACCACCGGAGAGGAATAGTCATTGTCAAATCTAATGGAAGAATCACCAAGATGTTCTTCGTGTTTCACTGTTGCAGTCATTACATTTGTGTAATCTGCTGGCAGGTTGCCCTCAGTCGGCCTGATTAACAAAGTCTTGGGTCCTGCGTCAGTTGCTGTCCCTTCTTCCATGACATCAGGTCGTCAGGGGTATAAAGCATGCAGTCGACACCATTATGTCCGTCTTTCTTGCCGTGCGGTGCCCAAAGCAGAATTAGTTCGCAAGTGCTGGTCGGCTGACTCCTGAAATTTTCGTTTTCGAGTTTCAGAACCAAAGTCTTCAACTAAAAGCTAAGTACCCCATTGGGGAAACTTTTTCTTGCTCCTTACCGATGTCAGTAAAAGTTAATAATTGCATTAATTGTGGGAAGCAAATACCTCATAAGGATTTTCATTTGTACTGTATTCCTTGCCTAGGCCCTGATCACAATGTACTTTGTCAGTTTTGTGGTAGATTTAATCAATGCACTATTAAGCGTCGGTATATTTTTGCTTCTAAATATTTTCGTTCACGATTTAACTATCCAGAAATGTCGTCTGTTAGCAATCAGACTACCGGAATACCTAAAAACCACAAAGAAAAAGACAGAGACAGGCTGTTGAGGTCCAAAACTGACTATGACGCTTCTCCTAAGCCAGTTGCTAGTTCGCCGGTACTCAGTGAGGTGCTTTTGCAGCCCCTGATGTCTGCTACATTTGATTCGCAGGCCTCTACTGGGACCCATTCAGAGTCCGGTATGCCGTGAGATGCTTTAAGTGTTGAACCCACAGATGTCTCTACCCTGGATGGGTCCGGAGCCGCTGTGCAGGCACCGGCTTCTGAGGGTGTTTTCAGGCCTAAAGATTTGTATATTAAACTGACGCCATCTTCCAAAACTAAGGCCAAAATCTACTTCTGTCTAAAAAAATGACACTTGGGCCCCTATGCCTAAAAAACAAATTATCAAAATGGCTGAAGACTTAATTACCCTGATCAGGGGTAGCCAACCCTCTCCTTCTAAGAGGCCTAGGTAAGACATTGATTTTGAATCTTCTGAATAGGATTCTATATCTTCTGATTCCTCTGATGAACAGGATTTGTCTATTCATACTTATGAGGACTCTGATGCAGAAGATTCCATTCCTTCTGCTTCTCCCCCTGAGGATTTTTCTGTTGGGGAAACTTTACATACTTTAAGGGAACATTTCCACTGGGAAAGTCAGGATTTCTCTGAATCTAAAAAGAGACTTGGGGATTTTCTTCTTCTTCCTCAGCATAGGCCTTTGGCTGTACGTCCTGTTCTAGACATTGTTGTTGATGTTTTTTCAGAATCTAGTATGGCTCCTGATTCTCTGCCTCCGGCTCCTTGCAAACCAGACAGATACTACAGGGTTCCTGACTCCCACAAATTCCTTTTCAAAAATCCTATTGCTGATCCTGAAACCATTTCTCAGGGTCCCAATGGCATTAAGGCCTCTACTGCTAAAAATCCTACACCTTCTGATAGAGATTCCAGGGCTCTGGATAGATGGGGTAAGAAGGTTTACACTTCTGCAACCTTGGCAATCAGGGCTTTAAACTGTCAATTTCATATGCTTAAATATCAACAGCATATCATGGGACTACTTAAACAGAAAATGATGTTAATTTCTGACTGTGTGGAAAATAAAGATTTACAGGATTTATTACATTCAGCTGAAGAAGTTGGTAAACATACTTTGCAATGTGGTTTTGATTCCTTGGAGGCCTCTTGCAGGGCTGCTGTAACTGGATCTGTGCTAAGAAGGCATGCTTGGCTCAAAGAGCAAACTCTGCCTGACCATGTTAAAGCAAAATTGTTGGATGCTCCTTTACAACAGGACCGTCTCTTTGGTAATAAGGCTGAAGAAGTGTTAAAAAAGAAGGAAGATAAAGCTAAATCTATGCAAACTGTGAAAGATTTCTTACAAGTGCAACCTCCAAGATTTAGTAGGCACTGGCCTAATAAGAACTGGTCCTTTACACTGCCTTCGAGAGCCGCTCAAGTCAAATCCAGACATTCCAAAGGCTCCAGGTTTCAGTCATAAGGAACTATTAAAACAAAACAATGGGGTGCCTCCACCTCCAAATCTGGAAACAACAAGGCACCTCCCTGGTAAACAGTCTCAGTGACTTCCCTCTACACTCACCAAGCACTTACCTTTTAGCCACCCCTTTGGGGGGAAAACTGACACTTCATTCACGAAACTGGCAACTTATTACCCAGGACAAATGGGTTTTAAATATAGTATCCCAGGGATACAGATTTCATTTCCACATGTTGCCAATCCCAAACGGATGGCCAGACCTGCCCTCAAATCAGTGGGCAGAGGCCCAGAAACAAGTTCTGTCCCTCATGAACATGGGAGCTATTCAGCCAGTACCAGAAGAGGAAAAGGGACAAGGTTTCTATTCAAGACTTTTCCTGGTTCCCAGAAAAGAGAAATCATGGCATCAAATTCTGGACTTATCCACTCTAAACACATTTCTGGACATTCCAAAATTCAAGATGCTGACTCTTCAACAGTTACTGCCTCTGCTTGGCAAAGATGCCTGGTTGGTAACTCTAGACTTAAGAGGCTTACCTGCATATCCCAATCTGGGAATCTTGCAGAAGATACTACCGCTTCAAAGCAGGCTACTTGCATTACCAGTTGTACCAAGAAAAGAAAATCAATGGAGACCTATTCTAATTTGTCCGGCCTGAACACACATACCTCATTGTTCCAAAAAAATGCTGACTCTCCTCCAGCAACTTTGCTTCATGCTGGGCAAGGAGTCTTGACTGGTAACTCTAGATCTCTCAAGCCTGCATACCCTATACCCCCTATACAACCAGACTGCAGAAGACACCTCCAGATTTCTTGCAGGATCAGAGCATTATCAATTCTCAGCAGCATTCTTCCTTTATTTATCTCGCCCAGGAGTACATGAATGCCTGCTGCATCTAATTGCTCTCATTGCAGGCCCAAGAATTCAAATTTACCCCTATACCTAGAAGACTGCCTAATACAAGTGGACAACAAGGCAAAATTTAAAAAAAGATTTGGAAAAGGTCATACAATTGTTACAAGCCTTGGGATACACAGTCAACATGCAAATCAAAACCAAAGTACCATCCCAAAGGATAACATTCTTTGGGGCACTGGATGCATCGACTCAGGCTTGACTTCACTACAGAAGAAAAAAAAAAAGCAACTCCCAATATATTTCATGACATTAACAACACAAACAAGAAACTACTGCAGAAGTCCATCTGCAGCCTGTGTTTACATGCATCCCTGCATAATATTGATTCCCATGCCAGACTGCATATGAGAAGCGAATAATGTACCCTAAGGGAATGTATGGTCTCAACACAAGCACAGTTTAGAAGCCCAGATTCCAATGATTCCATGCCTAAAGTAAGTGTTCCAGCAGTGGTGGGCCTAGGCTGCTGCCTGAACAGAAACCTTCCTCATCCAAAAACCACATCACGTTTCATCATATCCACGGGCTGAGAGACCTATAATGGGGGCTTATATGGTGGACAAGTGCATACAAGGCCTATGGACCCAAGACCAAAAGATCAAACACATAAATCCTAAAAAGGAGATGCATGCACAATCCATTCCAAATCATTCCAACCCAACCATCACTTCAACATATCACCTTGCTGATACCACATATGACATCCACAGGAGGCACACACTACAACACCCCCTATCGTACACACTGGCTCTGCGGACATGTGGGCCCTGAATGGGAATGTCAACAACCAGTCAAGATTTATACTCCAAAAAAGAAAATTCACACTAGCAGGAAAAGCAAATTCACTAGCACTAACCTTGCTAAATGATCTGCCGGAGATATCTTAATGGATGCTACAAAGAGATATCTTCAAAGATAACCAAGAGAATGGGGACTACCAGAGATAGACCTTGTTCTCCTCCACACAATTCACACATTGAAGAAATCTGCTGGAGGTAATCCTGATGGTTCCAGACTGGCCGAGGCAACATTACCACCAAGCGTGAGAAGCATGTCTCAGGCACCACGCATGGCCTCTATCCCTCTTTACCCTCTTCCCTTACAGACAGACAACAACTAGATCCTACATCCAAACTTGAAAAAACACTGCAGCTAGAATATGCTTATTAACAAAATAAGAGACAATTTATCTCGAGGTTAAGGACATTATCCTGAGGCTCCCCTGACCCTCCACAAGGAAAACTTATTCAGCCAAATGGAAAGATAATTTCAGTGGAAAACAAAGGAGGGGAAAATGTTTCATTGGCAAACATAGTACCACATCCTAATGTATTAGAAAGAACTGTTCCACAATGGCCTCTCCTACTCTCTCTCACAATCTCCTCAGATCAAATCTCAGCATAATACATGGATCCTCCCTCCTTACTTCATCATCCTCCTCTACTTTCACATCCTTGAGAGGAATCAAAAAAAGGAAAGCTCCAAGGAAACCACCAAGGACTTCATGGACATGCTTTTGTGTGGGAAAAAGCTACTGGAAAGCTTTGAACCGCAGCACACCGTAAGATTTTAGTCAGTTCTTGTCTTAAGCAATTCTTCCTGCTAAAACTTACTTCAGCAAAGGGGGATTCTGAATTGGCATTACAGGCAGCAATACAGCCCTTCTCCTCTCTAATCTTCAACCCTTGTCTCTGAGACCAAGTGGTCTCCTAGTATCACTGAAGTAAGCAGCCAAACTGAACCAAGCTCTCCCACAGAACACATTCTTTAGCAACCTACCACTCCACGGGGAAGATTGCCACACCTTGATAATTACAGACTTGACTATACAGACAATACCTGGACAGACCCTAACAGACAAAAAGACCAACTGAAAACTGCATAAAAAACAAGAGAACAAATGGAAGCAAAATCAAAACAAAAAACATCAAAATGGAGAAAAGAAATGTATAAAAATCAAATTGGATAGAATTCATGGAAAGAGAACTCCTGAAAATCCTGAAACTCATTCAGCTGAAGAGCTACAGCAGGCCTACAAGCTTTCCTACTTAGGAGTGGCTACCAAAGACATTTTATACTGCTGCTACTTGAGCCCGCATACATGCAGCAAGCATTATAATCCTTCATCGTAACTCACCCTCCCGAAGGGAGGTACTGCAACCCCTGTTTTCTTGGGATCTTGACCCATATTATAGTTATGGTAGTGCCTCCAGGACATGGTATTATGGTATTTACCCAGTGTTTAACTGCATCCTGATCCTTGAAGGACATAGTAATGTAGATGTGTATTTGTTTTTGTATATATGTATATATATTTTTTGGCTCTCTTGTTTGAATTATTTGTTGCATTTATCCAAATTAGCCTTCTAGATTCTCTGCACTGCCCTTTGGCTTATCTACTGCACCCAGGGTCTTCACAAAGTGCCTGGCATCATAATTGCATTCTACAGGCAAAGAAATATTCAAATATATCCATACCTGGACGATTGTCTAATTCAGGCAGAAAACAAGGACATTCGTCTAAAGCATCTGGCGTTTGTGAAAAGGGTTCTAACTTGTCTAGGGTACACCATAAACGAAAAGAAATCACAACTAGTACCCTCTCAAAAAATTACATTCCTGGGTGCAAGCTTGAATACAACTGCCCAGATGACTTACCTTACGTCAGAAAAGCAAATTCAGTTGGTGACTTACTTCAAACAGGTGGCCACAAAAACCCTGCTATCGGCAAGACAAATTCTGCAAGCCGTGGGGTTCATGGCCTCCTGCATTCATCTAATTCCAAATGCAAGACTGCATATGAGGAAACTTCAGTGGTACTTAAAAAGTTTATGGAGTCAACATTGTTACAGCCTGGAAACAATTATTCCTATCATACTTTGCCTGCAACTAGAGTTCCTATGGTGGGCAGAGGCCTGCCACCAAAACAAGGGACTACCATTCACTCCACCCCCTGCCGCCCAAACCCTAACTGCAGACACATCAGACTATGCTTGGGGGGCTCATCTGGCAGGAAAGTGCATTCAGGGCAAATGGAGCCCAAATCAAATGCACCTTCATGTCAATCAGAAAGCGATGCTAGCTGTACAGAATGCACTGACGGCCTTCAAGGACTACCTTCATACAAGACAGTTAATGATAAAGACAGACAACACCACAGTTATGTAGTACATAAACAAGCAGGTGGGTACACATTCATACCCCCTTTGCAGACTAGCCATGGCATTGTGGAACACGTCCTTGACCTACCAAATACAACTACAAGCTCGGTTCCTGCCAGGAAAGCTAAATACTCTGGCAGACTAACTAAGCAGAAGTCTTATGGACCCAGACGAATGGAAACTGGAACCACAAATTTTCAACATGTTGACATACAAATGGGGGAGTCCAGACATAGATCTTTTTGCCTCACCCCAGAACTATCAGTTGGACAAATTCTGCACAAGAATTAATCACAAAAAAACATGGAAGGTGGATGCTCTTTCATTCAGCTGAAAAAAACCTATTAGGCCATACCTTTCCCCCCTCTGCCTCTGCTCTCCAAAGTTCTACTAAAAGTTAGACAGAACAAACCAAAAATGATTTTGATTGCTCCAGACTGGCCTCGCCAACACTGGTACCCACTTCTGCGCAGTGTGTCACACCTTCCTCCGTGGCACCTGCCTCAGACACCTTACCTACTGTCTCAGCAGAACTACCAAATTCTGCACACGTGGCTCCAAACTTTGAATTTTGCAGCATGGCTAATCATCTAATTTCATCCTTGCCATCCCTCAGCAAACCTGTGATGGATGTCATTTTGGAGGCTAGAAGGCGTAGTACTAGAAAATCGTATGCTGACAAATGGAAAAGATTTTGTGCCTGGAACCAATCACAAGGAATAAGCACAGCAATGCCCAACATTCCTCCGATTCTGCAATACTTAACTGAGATGCTACACAAGGGCCTATCTTTTTCTTCCATAAAAATCCATGCCTCTGCTGTTTCAGCTCATTACAACACAGAACATCCCCTCTTCTCTCATCCTCTGCTAAAGCAGCATCTCAGAGGGGCCAAAAACTTAAGACCTCCCAGGAGAGCGCCAACCCCTGCATGGGATCTCAATTTTGTTTTGGAAAAACTCACTCTCCCTCCCTTTGAGCCAGCTGCTACTGCATACCTAAAATTTCTCTCCTGGAAAACAGCTTTCCTTTTAGCAATCACTTCAGCTAGAAGGATTTGTGAATTACAGGCTCTTATGGCAGTGGAGCCTTTCATTATTTTTCATGCGGACAGGGTGTCTCTCAAGACCAGTCCGTCTTTCATGCCTAAGGTGGTATCCATTGTGGCACTTAATCAGACCATTCATCTGCAAACTTTCTTTCCCAATCCACAAAACAAGGGTGAGCTGATTCTGCATTCATTGGATGTACCCAGACAACTTAGATTTTACGTAAACAGGACAAAATCTCTAAGAAAATCTGAACAACTATTGGTGGCATTTGCTGCAGGGGCAAAGGGAAAGGCTATTTCAAAGCAGACTTTTTATTTCTAAATGGATAAGCCATTGCATTAGTTTCTGCTATATGCACCATGGTAAACCTATCCCCAAGGGGATCAGATCTCATTCCACCAGGGCTGCATCTACTTCTGCAGCCTTTCTCAGAGGGTTTCCTACCAGAGATATTCCAGAAGCTGCTACCTGGAGCTCAGTTCATACGTTCACTAAAGATTACCATTTACCCCTCTTCTCTAAATCCAGAGCTGGCTTTACCACTGCTGTCCTGCAGGGCCTTATAGCTGCTCCTAATGCTGTATAAATCCATCCTCCCAACCATAGCTTTGGGAATCTACCCAAATGTAATGACTGCAACAGTGAAACAGTGTGCCCGAGGTCGCAGGCTCTTCGGCTCACACCCCGACTACAGATACCAAAGCCACTCTTGGCGGTGAAACTCAGAATTTAGACAGGCCTGCCACTTCTCAAGGTGTCTTCAGGCCTTCCTCTTCTTTTTCCATCAAGGCTTTCACTAAGTCTAAAACAGCCATGCATACTAAAAGACAAGCTCCACAGGGCCCCTCTCAAGGCCCCATGCCTAAAAAGCAGATGCTCAAAATGGCTGAGGATTTAATTACTCTTATCAGGGGTTCTCAACCCCCAGACAAAGGCCCAGAGTGGAGGAAGAATCCCCTTCCTCGGACCAGGCCTCCATTATTTCAGAACATTCTGAAGACCAGGAACATTCATACTCCCCTTTTGAAGATTCTGATGCAGAGGAGTCCATTCCCTCTGTCTCCCCCCCCATGAGGATTACTCTTTTGGGGAACCTTACATACCTTAAGGGAACACTTCCACTGGGAAGGCCAAGAGTACTCAGACTCCAAGAAAAGGCTTAGGGATTTCCTCTTGCTCCCTCAGCACAGGCCTCTGGCTATACCTCCTGTCTTAGACATACTAGATGATGTGTATTTAGAGGCCTGCCTTAACCCAGATTCTTTACCTCCAGCTCCAGTCATGCCTGACAGGTATTACCGGGTTCCTGATTCACACCATTTCCTATACAAAAGCCATGCGGCTAACCCAGAAACTATTTCACAGGGTCCCAAGGGAATTAAGGCCTCCACTGCTAAAAATCCATTACCTTCAGAGAGAGATTCCAGAGCTTTAGAAAGGTGGGGGGAAAAGGGTATACACCTCGGCCACCTTAACTATGCAGGCATTAAACTGTCAGTTCCATATGTTAAAGTACCAACAGTTTCTGTTATCACAGTTGAAAAGCAAAATGTCACAACCTGAACAACCAGACTTGAAGGAGTTGCAGGATTTGTTACATAGTGCAAAACAAGTGGGTAAACACACCTTGCAATGTGGTTTTGATGCTTTAGAGGCCTCATGTAGAGCTGCTATTACAGGATCAATCATACGCAGACATGCTTGGCTCAAAGAGCAAACCTTACCAGATCATGTCAAAGCTAAATTACTAGATGCACCTCTGCAAAAAGATATATTGTTTGGTGTTAAAGCGGAGGAGGTATTAAAGAAAATGGAGGAAAAGGCAAAATCAATGCAAACAGTGAAAGATTTCCTACAGGTACAACCTCCACGTTTCAGTAGAAATTGGCCTTCAAAAAATTGGTCCTTTCCAGCCACGGACAGACCCCAAAGAGGTAGTTACAGGCACCCAAGGGGTAGAGGGCAATCTCAAGGATCGTAGAGGCAGACAATGGCAAGCACCTACTCAAAGAGGTGGTGAGGATAGTTCACAGCCATTCAGAAAGCAGAACCAATGACTTTCCCCTTTGCATGCCAAGCAAGGCTCAAATGGCAGCACCTTTAGTCGGAAAACTGGCATTATTTTCGAAAAATTGGCATATTGTCACCAAAGACAAATGGATCCTGGACATTATAGACAGAGGCTACAGAATCCACTTTCACACCCTTCCAAAAATGAGAGGCATGCCAAACCTGCCACACAATCAAAGGGCAGAGGCACAAAAACAAATTTTCAGATCTCATGGACATGAAAGCTATTCAAGAGGTACCTGCACAAGAACAGGGTCAAGGTTTTTATTCCAGACTATTCCTGGTACCAAGGAAGGGCAAAGATTGGAGACCTATTTTGGACCTATCCATCCTAAACACATTTTTACTCGTGCCAAAATTAAAGATGCTCACATTGCAGCAGCTTCTTCCCGTGCTGGGCAAGGAGTCTTGGCTGGTAACATTGGACCTCAAGGAGGCATACCTGCATGTCCCAATCAGAGAAGATTGCAGAAGATACCTCAGATTTCTTGCAGGTTCAACCCATTATCAATTCTCTGCATTGCCCTTTGGCTTATCTACTGCGCCCAGAGTGTTCACGAAATGCCTGGCATCAGTAATTGCCTACTGCAGACTTCAAGGGATACAAATATACCCATATTTGGACGACTGCCTGATCCAAGCGGACAGCAAGCACATACTTCTGAAACATCTGGCGTTTGTAATAATGTTGTTGAATTCTCTGGGATACACAGTCAACCAAAAGAAATCAAGGCTAATACCCTCTCAAACAATAATTTTCCTGGGTGCCAGCTTGGATACCAACACCCAGATGGCTTACCTCACGCCAGAGAAACAAGGGCAACTAACTCAATACTTCAGAAAACTGGCAACTTTCACCAGGCTGACTGCAAGGAAAATCCTGCAGGCTCTGGGATTCATGGCATCTTGCATCCTACTAATCCCATGTGCAAAGCTGCATATGAGGAAACTTCAGTGGTACCTAACAAAACCTATGGTCTCAACACAGCCACAGTTTGGAAACAATAATACCACTGATTCCATGTCTTCAAAAGGAATTTCTGTGGTGGGCTCAAGCATGCCAAAGAAACACAGGTCTCCCATTCTGCAAGCCTCAAGCAAATCAAGTCATCACAACAGACGCCTCGGACTATGCCTGGGGGGGGCGCACATGACAGATCGGTGCATTCAGGGCATATGGTCCCAAAAAGAAAAGCACCTACACATCAATCAAAAGGAAATGCTAGCAGTAATAAATGCTATTATAGCTTTCAAAGACCTACTGCATCCAGGCCAGCTGTTGATAAGGACAGACAAAACCACAGTAATGTGGTACATAAACAAACAGGGAGGAACCCATTCATACCCCCTATGCAGGCTAGCCATGTCTCTTTGGAACATGGCTCTGGAATTACAAATCGAACTTCAAGCACAGTACCTGCCAGGCAAGGAAAACACACTGGCAGACAAGCTAAGCAGAAATATGACAGACCCACACGAATGGAAGTTGCATCCTCAAGTTTTTACAAAGATAATTCAAGCATGGGGAAGGCCAGACATAGATCTCTTTGCCTCCCACAGAAATCACCAATTGGAAAAATTCTGCTCAAAGACCTTTCATCCACAGGCCTGGAAAGTGGACGCACTCTTTCAGTTGGACAACAATGACAGTTTATGCCTTTTCACCTCTTCCTCTGCTGCCCAGAGTTCTATTAAAAACCAGAGCAGACAGACCAAAGATGATTCTCATTGCTCCAGACTGGCCAAGACAACACTGGTACCCACTCCTGAGGAGCCTGACGCATTCCCCACCATGGATCCTGCCTCTAATGCCTCTTCTACTGACTCAGCACAACTTCAAAACTCTTCACGGTCAGCTGAAAACACTCAAACTAGCTGCATGGAAGATTCCTTAAAATCACAACAGACCCTACTCTCCAAGGAGGTGCAGGACGTCATCTTGGAGGCCAGAAGACCTTCTACTAGAAAAGCCTACTCCGCAAAATGGAAACGTTTTTGTGCCTGGAATGAGAAAAAGGGTCAGAATCCTAGAATACTGAATTTACCTCAAATATTACAGTACCTAGCTGAGTTGCTAAGCAGTGGACTTTCATTCTCCTCCATCAAAATCCATGCCTCAGCCATTTCTGCAGAATACAACACTGATCCTCCTTTATTCTCTCACCCCTTCTTAAGACAGTTCCTCAGAGGGCTAAGAATATAAACCCCCCAAGGAAGCAACCAGTACCTGCTTGGGACCTCAATTTCATTCTAGAAAAACTGACCTTGCCTCCTTTTGAGCCAGCTGCTTCAACAGAACTGCAATATTTGTCCTGGAAAACAGCCTTCCTGCTGGCTATCACCTCAGCTCGCAGGGTTTCGGAACTACAAGCTCTCATGGCTGTGCAGCCTTTCATCATTTTCCATCAGGACAGAGTTTCCTTACGAACCAATCCTTCCTTTATGCCAAAGGTAGTATCCAGGGTAGCCTTGAATCAGGCTATCCACTTACCTACCTTTTACCCTAATCCTCAAAACAAATGGGAGAGACTACTACATTCCTTGGACATTCACAGGCAGCTACGTTATTATTTGGACAGAACAAAGCCTTTCAGAAAATCAGAGCAACTGTTTGTGTCCTATGCTACAGGAGCTCAAGGGAAGTCTATTTCCAAACAGACAATTTCAAAATGGATAGCCTACTGCATACGCTTTTGTTACTCTTTTCATGGTAAAACTGTGCCTGCAGGCATCAGATCTCACTCCACAAGGGCCACAGCTACCTCTTCAGCTTTCCTCAGGGGGGTTCCTACCAAAGATATTTTGGAAGCTGCCACTTGGAGTTCTGTACATACTTTCTCCAAGCACTATCACCTACCATTATACTCCAAATCTAGAGCAGGCTTTGCCACTGCAGTCTTCAGGACATCCTAGCTCCTCCGAGTTCAACCTAGTGCCTACCACCCCTTTTTTAGCTTTGGGATTCTACCCATCTGTTATGACTGCAGCTGTATGCACAATGAACATAGTACAGTTTTGTACCTACCATAAATGTAGATGTTCGAGTGCTAATACAGCTGCAGTCCAAGTTTCCCTCCCTCCTTCCCCTCTTGGGACAGGCCTAATGGCTAACACCTCCTCATACAACCTGATTGGGGTATTCTTTTATGGTGTATTTGCTTGCAACTACTGTTTTTTGATTATATTGCATTTCATTATTACATAAATTTATGTATTGCCTTCCTTCTGGGGGCACCTGACATCTGGGGCAAGAAAACTGAAGAAAATGGTGTCGGCTGGTTCTTTTATACCCCTGTCGCACTGACGTCAGGGAAGAAGCGACGACAACCAATGCTGGACCTAGACTTTGGAATTTGGCCGACCGAGGACCCGCCTGACAGCAGGAAAACCCATCTGTTATGACTGCAGCTGTATTAGCACTCGAACATCTACATTTATGGTAGGTACAAAACTGTACTTTGTGTACATTTACCATAAATGTAGATGTTCGAGTGTATTCACTGTTGCAGTCCTGGTTACCCACTCTCCAGCCCCCTGTTTTTCTATTACTACACCTCTACTTTCTTTTACTGTGCTTAAAAGCCTTTTTGGTGTATTTGCTTTTGTTTGGAGGTATATTTTTTGTGTTTTAAATTATGTACATATATACATATATATTTTGCTCCTCATTTGGGGGGCACCTGACACCTGGGGCAAGAAAAACTGATGTAATGGCGTCGGCTGCATGCTTTATATCCCTGACAACCTGACGTCATGGAAGAAGGGACAGCAACCAACGCAGGACCCAAGACTTTGTTAATCAGGCCGACTGAGGGCAACCTTCCAGCAGATTACCCAAATGTAATGACTGCAACAGTGAATACACGCTAACATCTACGTTTATGGTAAGTGTACACAACTGTACTTTTTATGGGTGAAGCAGACCAGGCTGTTTTCAAAACTAGATCCTTGTCTTGACTAGAAATAGATTTGACTATTGTTGATCTTGGATTTGAAAGTTTTTTTGCTTGGTTTCACTACAGTCAAAGATCTGTGAGCCCTCTCTATGCCAAATGACAGGGCTTCATGAAGGTCATGTTATCTCCTTCTAGTTGCTCTCAGAGATTCCATAAGTCTGGATGTTGTTCCTCCTCGCCCTATTCTGCAGGTCATCAATTTTCTCCAAGAAATTGTTTTGTTGAAGAATAAAATCAGTGTTATGTTTTCCTTCTGTAAGTCAGTTGTCTGTGTCAGTGATAGATTCCTCCATAGCAGATGTCTTGAATTTCTGTTTCACTTCTTCTGTGATTAATTCAGTCAGCTTTGTATAGTCTTCTTTTATATTTTTCGACTTTGGAGTCCAGTTTATCTAGTTTTACGGACAGGTCTTGTATACTACAAAGAATTGACTGTAACTCTCTTTCTTCAATGAATTTTCTTGTTAAACTACTTTAGAGTGGCTCATCTTCATTGGTAAACCATTATCTTGAAGTTTTGACAGGAAAATATTTGAGATGTAAATTATTTTTTCACCAAAATGTCCTAAGAAGTTTCCAACACAATATCCCAGCTTAGTTGAATGATTATTGATGAAAATGACATTTAATCCTGTCAAAAATGTATAGAAGAAGCAGAGCAAAGTTCCTGTGCTGCTAACTGCTTTCCGTCTTGGCCACCCCACCCTCCCATGTAATCATTCTTCACCTTTTTTTTTTTCTAAATTTCCTGATTGTGTCTTTCAGTTATCATGCAGCATTTTATATGCCTTATTGCATAATCCATTCTAGATAACTTCTTTGTTAGTGGTCTCACTAAAAAAAAAAAAAAACTTGGGAGAATTGGTGTCTCATTCAGTATATCCCTCACTGTCTATATTTTGCCAAGAATCCCTGGAAAGGATAGCATTCTGTGACTAGCTGGTCAAATACTTGCTTGGTATCTTGTCATTCTCTCACTTTTTCCTTCCACCTTATTTTATCCCATTAGTATGGTTCTTTTGTTGATTTCCTGTAGTTATTTCCTGACTTATCTTGCCTTTTTTCTGTACTCCTAGTTTTATGTATTCCTGCTAGCAAGTATCATTTTCCCTACTTCCTCACTGATTTAGTCTTTAAAATATTGTTTTCCAAATTATAATATTCCATATAATTATTTTCCATAAGGGGTTGCTTTCAAAAACTTAATCTCTCTGCATCTTTTGCATTTCCACTTTTTTCCGCCTTCATCTTTTCCACTTTGGTGTACACCCCCCTGCTTCTGTTTGTCTACACAATTGAGACTGATTTTATAAAGTATTCCATCAGATGAGGTAATTCCAATTATATTTTGTTCGTCTTAGGAAGAATCACTTTATTCTTATTTACTCTTTTATGTTTCTCTTACCAAATAATGCAGTCAGCTGTTTGTTTATTGTCATCTGTATCTCTTTCTTTGCCTGTTAAAAGCATGTCTGGCCTATGTACAGGACCAAAGGAACTAAAAATGTTTTCACTGCCTTTATCTTACTATCTGTGCCTATGGTTATTAGTTTCCAATCTGTTATTTTTTTTTTGGTAATCTACGTGTTCTCTTCCCAGATATCCTTAGGCATTGCAACCAAATCATTTAAATTAGTGCAGCTAAATACTTCATCTTCATATCCCTGTAAGTATTGCTGTTGTTGTACTATGTCATGCGAAGGCACGTATTTATAGCTGTAGCATTTATTTTGCCTACATTTACTTCATACTGAAGATAAGTGAAGCTGCCTTAAAATATCCCACAGAACACTGATGCCATATTGACGCTTTATCAAATATAAGATATTTGTTTTTTTTCTTGTTTACTGCATCAGTCATACCTTTGCAAATCCCTTATCTTTTTAGCAAAAATTCTAAGTATATTGCAAATAAGACAGGGGAAAGAGGATGTTCCAGCCTGGCCTCACTGCTTCAACTCTGCTTGTCAGAAAGGACTCCTCCAACCATAATTTTTGCCTCCAATCCATCATAAGTTCTCCTTATTGACTTTAATATACGTGTTTGGAAATGCAAATGCTAACATTGAATTTCAAGCAAAGTTTATCAAATGCTTTTTTATATCCAAATCAATCTAATTAACAATGATGTTTTTTTTTAATATTCTGATTCCCCGTAAAATGTTATTGTTTTATTAATATTTTCAAATGTTTGTATCAGTTCCGTAAAACAACAGTGATTAGTATGTATTAGCTTTGGTAATATTTTTGCCATTCTTTTTTCTGCTGTAGGTTCATAATTCAGGTATATTCTAAGTAGGCATATAGACTTTGTAGTCATGATTTAGAAGTGATATTTGCCTGTAGTTTGTAGGGTCTTTAAGGTCCTTGACTTCCGTGATCCTAATTGCCTCCCTATTCAGATCAAAACATTCCAAATTATCAGCAACCATTTTCCTCCTAACTTTCAAATTTCTATAGGAATTGCATCTATTCCTGGAGATTTCCTTGTAGCTCGAGTTATGCATCACATTTATTAAGTTTCCTTTATTCATCTCAACTGTTAATTGCTGAACTTCTCACCAGTCTTTGGAATGTCTACATTTTCTAAAAATGCTTCCAGTTGCTTCTCTTCATGATTTCACTACTCCTCTGTTAACTTGTTTTATTTATTTGTCTGTTCACCGGTAAAAGTCTGACTGGGTAAAACCCATTTTAAGTGGAGGCCTGGGGAGAGAAGCTCCACATTTAAGTTACACATGATGCACATTTATAATTGCAGGGCAAAACATCTATCTGTACATAAGCTTATTTACATGAATTTTAAATATTTCTTACATGAACATAGCATTTTAACAGAAAAACAGAGAAAGCAACATATTTGCTAATTGAATCAAAAAATTAAAGTGCAGTTATAGTTAATACATTTATATCATGATGGCTGCAGGGAAAGGAGCAAACTGAGATGTTCTTGAGGCTAGTAATAACTTAGACAAGTTAGTAGTATAGCTTAAAAATTGATGATAACATACAGATGAAAGGAGAAATTATGGAAATGAGCAGGAGGATAAATGGACAGAGGAAGAATTGTAGTTAGTGGTGGGGTGTGAGGAGTAGCAAGAGTTTAGGAAATAAGTGCAGTATGACGAGGAGTGATAAGGTACTAAAGTTTGGAAGCAAAGTGGCCGTACAAGTTGCAGAAAAGTAGTCTGAGTAAAGCTAGCCAGCTGAGCAGGAAGAACAGAGCCATCTTTGGCATGAGTGCTGTTTAAAAACAGTTTTGAAACTATTTAAGTTTTCTGTCTGTTTTAACTGTGTGGGGATTTCATTCCAGAGTTTTGACACATAGCTGGAGTACAGAGAGTCTCCAGCAGAGTTGAGTGTCTTACTGATACATAGTAAAAGTTTATTGCTAGAGCAAAGCTCTAGTGGGTGAATGAAACAGTATTTTCTAATGATGGGCATTTATCTGGAGAGTACAATAGGCTGTGGGCAGTGATTAGTTGTGAGTATGTCAACTGGTTCAACTGGTTTGGTAGTTCAAGTAAGTTTAATTGTTTTAATGCAAGGCAGTGGCATGCTTTATAAGGTTGGTTAGATGCAAATGTAGCTATTTTTGTAGTAACAGGAAGCTAGTTTAGATTTATACATAGTGTTGATATTTGTAAGAATGGGGAAGCATATAATAGAGAAGGAAGTATGTTGCTGCTTAGGTAATCCTGGCTTGATCTGTCAGGTAGTGTTTGCCCCTTTAGAGGGAGCCCAGATTTTGGTGAGTTTTCTTGATGGAATGAAGTATATGGTGATGAAATTTATTCTGTATAAATGTACGTAAAATTGCAGAAATATCTCTGTTATGTCTTTGGGATTCCTAGTTAACCAGTGAAGGAACCACTCAAAGAAATAACTGACTTTGGTGATCCTAAAAGATCATAGGGTTTCTGAGTTTTGCCACTGGTCTTTCCTCTTTTTTGCTGTGTTTGTGCTAAGGTTTTCTATGGTCTTGATCTGGGTCTAGGATTATTGTCAAAAAGAAAAAAAATGTTTAACCATTATTTCATAAGCGTATGCATAATATCCAAGCACTTGCTACTTTTCTTCATAGTGCAGTACTGCTTTCCATCCTCTTGAACTGTAAGCATCTCTGTCCCTTTCTATTAACTCTTGCCAATCCTGTGTAGTTTGATTTTCTTCCAAATATTTCTCCCTTAATCCAACTGTAGTTTTCATAAATCCAGATTTACTATTAGCCATTCCTTGAATTCTCCTATTTAAAAAAAAAGGCAGGGAAGCCCACGTTTATTGCATTTCCTTTTATCTTTATCTGAACTTGTATTGCTGTGTGATGATATGGGCAAGTACCAGCATAGCCAGCTGAAGTTTTGTAAAGAATGATATGTCCTTTGAATATCAAACTGATTTATACAAGATGCTTGTGTTACAAATTTATTATAACTGTATGTCATTTGTATATCAAACTGATTTTGTACAGATGCTTGTGCTGAAAATGTATTTGTGAGCTTTGCTTGTGTTGAAACGCATCAACAATGTGTCCTGCTGAAAAGAAGATAAATGTACATGTATTATTGTAGCTGAATTAAATATATGTGTTTTAATAGAAAATACTGACACAGCAGAGGTTAACCTTAATAGAAATAAGGGAAACATAAATGAGTGGTTAAACCCTTGAAAGGCACCCCACAGTGTTGAATAGGGTCTGAAATACTGGGTCTGGGGAAGAGTCTTTGTCCATTAGCTCAGTGAAAAGAAGGGAGGACTCAGGCATAAACATTTGGATGTTTATTGTGGCCATCTCTGCTAAAGTCCTGTCTCTTCTTCAAAGGGGAATACTGTGAGAACCTAGAGTCAGGTGACCAGATGAGGTCATTCTACCAGCACTCTTGGAAATTATATTTTAGATATTACAGAGAGTATTGAGTATTCTGCCTCACTAGAAAGACCCTCTCCCACAACATGTTGCCTTGCGGTAGTAAATGACTTAACTAGGGAACAGTATTTCTTTTAGATTCAGTCCGGAATATAGTGAAGCTTTGTTTAGATATTGTTTTCTTTATTTGCCTGAGTCTGTTAATCAATGTTCTTTTCAATATTTCCTGTGATTTGAACTCTGTTGTTTACTCTGAATATATATTCAATATTTTCATGTGCTTTTATTATTTAATATATTTAAAACTTTTATTGTGGCTGGTCCTTGTAGAAAGTATCTAACCTTGAAGAGTGCTTATATTTATTTGGTGACACTGTGAGGGCCGCTTAAGAAGGCCTAGCCATCTTGGTGAACTACTACCTTTTGTATTAGTATTAATATTGCACAATATAATTAGATACCCTTTTTAGAGCCTTATAGTAACTGAATGGTGGCAGTGATAACTACCTTATACTTAGGGCAAAGTTGGTGGAGCGGGTAGTCAGTGCTAGCCTTTCCCAGGTGTGTGTAAATGAAATCTTAAGAGTTTGTGTCAGCTATTTGGGGCAGGGACACAAAGCACTGGGTTTACAGAGAGGATGCTGGATGACTTGGCTTGGACACTCAGCTGCATACCTAAGCCTACAGCTGCACCAGTGGGGAGTCTGACGTGGAGGGAGACAGATATAGAGACATCCAGACCCTGGGCTGAGTGTGTTCCCTGTGTTCTCTTAAGGACGATTGTACTTAATACAGAGAAGTCTGCATCTGGAAGTGCTGAGTGTATCCATTTGTATTCCAAGTGCACGTCCCTCTCCTTTGTCAGTGGTGAGGATTCAGGCTTCTTTATTACTGGCCCAGCGTAGGGACGACACACACTGGTGGCCATCACATATTGGTAACAGTGGTGGGCATCACAAGCTGCATAGTCTGATGTCATTGTTGACGGTGGGATTTAAAGCTTTCCAACAAATGTCCTACTCCTGTAATATGCTGTTTTTGTACAGCATAATGCAACTGTTGTGTCTTGGATAATATAAAACGTTAATCTTATTGATCATTGCTGTAGCTTTTGCTGTATGGGTTCTATCCTGCCAAGAATAGAACAGCCAGCCAGCTTCCGAAACCTAAGGACACCTTCCACTGATTAAAACTGCTAGGCAGTTTTGAGCTGAACTACAGAAAATCACAGGTTTGAGCACCAAGCCCTTCCAGAGCTTTCCTGCCATTGACAAGAGTGCTCGAATTTATTTATTTTTTAGGATCAACTGTTGGTTTGTGTTATTCCTTTGCTAGTCACAAAAGTTCCCATTGGAGAAAAATCTCCCACATAAAAAAAAAATATTCTATAAATGTACTTTCATGCTGAGGAAAGTTATTTTTAATGTAGGAGTTTGTGTTTTCACAGACTGACACAAGACTTAAACTGTACTTATAAACAGGAGCACACCTTTTTTTCCTGACAATTTAAAAGTTGTGACTTTGGGCACTATCACAGGGAATGGAGGCACTTGGCCAACATGGGGGGAAAATGCAGTAATGTGATGTTTCAGTTTATTCAAAGTTCGGTGATGTCGTCTTGGTAAAGTAAATTTCGATTAAGTGTAATTTCGGTCTACTGAAGTAGACCCATCTGATAGACACCTCAGTTCAAAGAGCTTTTCTTCCATAGGAACAATAGATCTGTTAGTAACCAAAAACAAAAATTCCTCCACTAAGGTATCAAGACACCCCTTCCAGAAAACAATAAAGGATGTCCTCCGCAAAAAATTCTTAGAACTCAATTAGATACTCAGTCCACCAGCCAAGAACAAATTCCAAAGAACTCCTGTTAATTATTTATTTAACATAAAACCATAAAATAAAAATTCGGAGTTAGCGCTTTCATCTCCACCACGGAGACTTGATCAGAATCATCTGTTTAATACTAAAAACACTTTATATACCTTTCCATTCATCCTCATTGGCTGGCCAATCAATGCTGAAATTAATAAATTAACCAAACTTTTAACCCTTCATATCCAGTATTAAGACAATTCTATAAATACATATACTAGTATAAAAAATTAGTTATAGATTATACACATAAATATTTATTATTGTAAAAAGTTGTTTAAAAATTATTAAAAACTTTTAAAACAGAATTTGTATACACTACCATTTACGTATATTCCCCCCTAGTTCTCTAAGGAACAATGAACATATAAACCCATGTCATGGTACCTACTTAACATTTTAAACCATACAGTGCTTTGTAACAGTGTCATTTCGGTTAAAATAATTAGTTCATACATATAACATCCTATGCTCTAATGTTTTAAACTGGGAATAAAAATCTGTGTACACAGCTTAAATAAATCACATCTTATTTTATATTCCACATGGGGAGTTGACAGATATAACATATTAACATTCAGGTTTGTGTCTCTTAGGGTCTTCTGCAAGATGTTTCAGGGACGGCCTAATAGAAATGTGGTCATTTAAACCTAGACCACTACATGCATCCAGTCTTAATTGCCATATAATTTCTCTAAATTCTAACTTAGTCTCCCAGTCTCCTCCTCCTTCATTGTGTCCAACTTCTTCCAGTACCCAAAACTTAAACGTCAGCTTCCTTGCAGGTCAATGTGTGCCTGAAAAGGGCGTTATTTTCATTCTTTTTGCTTATGTCACGTAAATGCTCATATATACGTACCCTTCGGTTACGTTCAGTTTTTGCTATATAGTACCCCCAACAGGCCTTACAAAATGCCATATATACAACACCCTTGGAATAACAACTGTTATATCTTTTTCCTTTTATGGTCATATTTAAACTAGGAATATTTAGTTCTTTTGTTCCAGCTATAAATGGGCATTGTGCGCATCTCCCACATTTGAAGGTACCATATTTAGAACAAGTTCCACCTGCATGTGTATTTTTCCTCTTTTCCAAGATATTTTTCAAATTTTTGTTCCTTCTAAAACTGTATCTCAATGATTTCTGAAATACTCCTACTCTAGTTGGTATCCTGCTGAACATCTCCCAGCTGTCATTAATACATTTCTTCACCCATCCCATTCCATTGTGATGTGTCAATATTAAACATGGCAGTTGCTCTGTCCTTTGTTCACTATTGGCTTTCCCAATTTTCGCTCCCATGACTTCCCCACTAGTTAGTAAAGGTACATAAGTGGTTTCCCATCTTTTTATAATAAATTCTTTAATTGGTTTGATTATCTCATCTGGGTACCCTCTCTCTTTGAACATCCTATGTAGGTTCCCCATTTCTTCCCTAAACTCAGTTTTATCAGATGTCATCCTAGCTAGATGTGATTTACTTAGGCTGTGTACATAGATTTTTATTCCCAGTTTAAAACATTAGAGCATAGGATGTTATATGTATGAACTAATTATCTTAACTGAAATGACACTTTGTGTTACAAAGCACTGTATGGTTTAAAATGTTAAGTAGGTACCATGACATGGGGTTATATATTTATTGTTCCTTAGAGAACTAGGGGGATGTATATGTACATGGTAGTGTATACAAATTCTGTTGTAAAAGTTTTTAATAATAATTTTTAAACAACTTTTTGTAATAATAAATATTTATGTGTACAATCTGTAACTAATATTTTACATTTTTTATACTAGCAAATGTATTTATAGAATTGTCTTAATACTGGATAAGAAGGGTTAAAAGTTTGGGTAATTTATTAATTTCAGCATCGATTGGCCAGCCAATAAGGATGAATGGAAAGGTATATAAAGTGTTTTTAGTATTAAACGAATGATTCTGATGAAGTCTCCATGGTGGAGATGAAAGCGCTAAATCCACATTTTTATTTTATGGTTTTATGTTAAATAAATAACAGGAGTTCTTTGGATCTGTTCTTGGCTGGTGGACTGAGTATCTAATTGAGTTCTAAGAATTTTTTGTGGAGGACAGCCTTTGTTTACTGGAAGGGGTGTCTTTTGATACCTTAGTGGAACAATAGTTCTATACCTAGATCTGTTTCTAGGATTTCCACTTAGACTTCTGTCACTGCAAGGGAATACCTCAGGATTTGGGGTCTCTTGGCGTCTATGAATGTTCGTCATATTGATCACTGCTAAAGTAAACTTAGCAATATGGGTTATATCTTGCCAAGGATATAACAGCTGACCAGCTTCCAAAGTTTCAGGGCACCTTTCACGCGTCAAACTGTTGGGCAGCTTGAGCTGAGCTGACTGAAAGACAAGTTTGGGCGCAAAGCCCTTCAGAGCGTTACTGCTACCTAACAGTCCATTCCTCTGTGGTTTTCAAGCTTGACTGTTGGCTTGTGTTGTTCCTTTACTGAGAAGATGATTTCTCTTTGCGGAAAAAAAAACCTTCCATTTTCTTACTTGTGTTGCTGTTTTATCAGTTTTCTCTTTGGTGAAATTTATTTTAAATCTAGTGGTGGTGTGTTTTAATAGAATGTTATGAGACTGTAATGTACTTTTAAACCAAGCGCTTGTTTTTTCGGTCAGTTTAAAAATGGTGTAAAATAACTGAAAACATTTTTTCTGTGGTGTAATTGTGTTTATTTTACATTTCTGGGGCTGGCATAGTGCTTTGAAGCATGTTTTACTGTGTTTTTTCTATATAAAAAAAAATTAACTGCTGTAGACTAGTAGTGTTTATCGGCATTTCCTAGCCTTCCCCAGGAAAGGGACGTCATTTTCATCGTGACCATGGAACAGACTACTTTTCCCAGTGTCGATCCTTTTTCCAGCCACTAAAAGAAAAAAAATTATCAAACAGCCTTTGTCACCACAGTAGGCTAACAGTTTATCTCAGCTGCAGGTGGATAAATCTGCTATGGACATGTGTTGTATCTCAGACCACTCATTTTTACCCCTTTTCTCTCTCTTACAGCACCTATAGCCACTATGGACCAGGGGTTAGTAGTGTCTTCTGTGACTGTTGGGGTCACCTCAGAGGGCAAAGGAGAGTCATTCTTGTTAGTCCTGGGAGAATGAATAGGGTTGTTTTCCCTGTTGAGTCAGAATGCTGTACCCATCCATGGGAGAGCTACTGCTATCGTTAGTAATACGGTTGGCCCTATTTTTCTTGTCAAAAAGAAGCAGAAAACCAAGTAGGTATATACTCCTTTCAAATTTCTTTGGATAGGATAGTGTACTGGGTCTGGCTCCATGTTTAATTCAGGCTATTGATACTTGTAAAATAATTTCTGGTAAAAGAATGGGGGATAACTTTTTTTTCTTGAAGAGATTCAAGATTCTGAATCTGAACAGGACGATGTAGGGTCTGATAGTTTTTTTTTTTTGTTGTTGTTTTTTTACTCAGTTTTCTGATTCAGACCAGAGGAGAGCTCAATTTTGGGTTCTTCCTTCGGATAATTTATTTTTCTCTGAGACTACTGCTAGAACATGCCAGTGTTTTAAGTGGAAGAAAACTGAAGTTTCTCAGTTCATCTTAGAACACTATTTCTTATAGAAGTATTTTCCAGATTCTACACTAATTCCTCCTGTTCTGTCTGCTTTAGAGGATGAGTGTAATATTGCCTTCACTTTTCCTGATAGTCAGCCAGCTGTCCCTAAAATGGCAGATAGACTGTATAAAGTTCCTCAGTCTTTTAAGTTTTTGTACACTCTTCCCAAACCTGACCCAGCAGCTGTAGTTCTAATTGATCCCACTGCTGCTAAGCACTTAGTTTCAATCCTCCTCTTTCTGATAAGGATGGAAAAATTATCGATGGGTATGGGAAAAAGCATATACTTCTTCAACTTTGATTTTCAGAAATTTGAGTCATCATGTTTGTATGTTAGTTTGTTCTGACTAATTGTGAAAGTATGAGGAATGTCTTTAGTTTCTTTTTGTGAAGAAAAATGTGCTTTAAATTGTTTAGTTTCTTATATTTCACAGGTCAGTATGTGTACAAGTCTGTTTATACTTCTTCCAGGGCTGTAACCACTGGTACCTTTTTGAGGAGGTTTGCATGGCTGCATTCTCAGAACCTCCTATATGATGATGAGATTTTAAATTCACCCTTGGGTAGAAATTGTGTTTAGTCCCTCTGCTGCAGAGGTCATCAAAAAGTGTGAGGAAAGGGACAAGCTGATCCAGGGAATCTTAAATTTTCAGCTTGTTTTTATTAAATGTTATTCAATGATATAGATCAATGCTAGGAATCTAAACAAGAAACTCCACTTTCTATAAACTGTTCTCACCCTGGAGGATGCAGACATCTGTGTAGTGACGGACCTCATTTGAATGGTGGATGAGCACTCTGACTTTGCAGGGATGTAATGCCTTCCACACTTTTAGACCATCTGCTATGCAGGAGAAGAAAAAAGGTGGCGTTCTCTCTGTCTTCATTCAGAAGAGATTCACATCAAGGATGATAAAGCAGCATGAAGAACTAGAACTTCTTCATGCCCAAATAACCATCATAAAAGTCTTGTGTCATATATTAAGCCATAGAACTCCCTGTATAACCCAAGAAAGTCACAATGTCTATCTACCGGAACTAGAATCACTCAGTATTAAACCCAATGCCACTTTCCTAGGTCATCTAAGCTGTCCAGCTATAAATTGGAAAGCTGCATAACCACTAGTGTGGAAGGAGAGAGATTCCTGGACTTTGACAAATTGTTCCACGGCGTTTGCATTGACAAAGTACCCACCAGACGGAACAACATCTTAGATCTTGCCCTTGCTAATATGGCAGCGTCTTACAGCATCCCTTGCATTTCTTCATCACTTGTTGGATATGACCATAAAGCTGTCTCTTTCAAAGTAAAAATGAAACCAGAGACCCCTTCTACCCAAGGTACTTTTAGAAATTTGCTCAAGACAAACTACCTGGTCCTAAGATATGAGATATTTGCAAGCTTTAAATCCCCACCAAAGCTAGTTAACTCTGCTGAACATGTGGAAACATACACCATTAGACTTTACCAGCCTGTAAACAGCTCGGTAGATGCAGCTGTACCCTGCAGAAACAAGTGCAGGGCAAACCCACAAAACTAACCCCTGGGACCATAATATCAACAAGCTTTAGTGTAATTAAAAGGAAGAGAATTTTGGCCAAAAATAAGAATAATTCCCAGAATGATAGAGCCCTTGTCACTGTAATAAACTACTCAGGAGAGCTAAAATACTTACCCAAGCCAAAGGCAATTACAAATTCTTTAGTTCTGCTCATAATCTCAGAAACACAGTGCAGTAATGCACTGAGCTAATTATGAATGCTGTTACCTATACTTAGGCAGAAGATGTAGTGAATCTACTGACCGATAAATTCAGCTCAAACTTTTCCCCTCTTTTTTCCAAAAGATGTACCTGAAACCAGTTTGCCTCCAACTATCACACAAGACCAAATCCTAAAAACGCCATCAATAGCTAAAAAATACTGCACCAATGTGTCCTAACAGTATTCCTGTATGTATATTAAATAGCATGAAGCATGCTTTAGCAACCCCTTTAACAACACTATTCAACCTCCGTCTCCTTGTAGGTTTTGTAGCAAGTGAATACAGAACAACTACAGTCATTCCCCTGTATAAGGGAGGACCTTCCACAGATCCAGGCAATAACAGATCCATAAGTTTGACCAGATGCAATGTCATGGAAAGACTTCTCATGGAGCTAATCAGGGAGGACATAGAGAACCTTCAAACACTGGACCCCCCTCAGTTTAGATTCATCAGTAGAAGGTCATGCTTAATTTAACCTGAAGGACTTTTTTGAAAAGGTCACCAAAGCAATGGATAAAGGTACTCATCACTTACCTCAGCCTGGCCAAAGCTTTTGACACAATCCTTTAATCAGGCATAGTAAAAAAGCTAAACAAACTGGAATGAAAACCCTACATCATCCACTAGATTACCAACTGGCTGACATATAGGACTATATCAAAGTAGGGGAAGCTACCCCCACAGAGACCAGTCACCAATGGAGTCTTCCAGGGTTCAGTGCTGGGAACTCTCTTGTTTGACATGTGCTTTGATTATGCAAAAGCCAGAATCAAAGATGATAGCAAGCTAGGAACAGTCATTGAACTCCAAATGACTTAGCCATCCTGCAGGAAGGCTTGTCCCAAATAAATAAATGGTGCCAAAATCACAGACTAAAACTAAGTGCCAAAAAGTGTATTTATAATATTCTCTAGTAAGTCATCTATACCGGGAAACTACCACGTTGACAGTACACCCCTAAGAGACGACCCAGTTGTTTGGATTTGAGAAGTTATATGGACAGTGACCTAAATTTTGAACAATATGTGTTTACTGTCATTAGAAAGCTCTTCTGCATTATATATATATATATAAGCAAAGGGGGTTTGTAGAGATTTAGAGATGTTGTTGTCCCCCCTTACTCAGCAGTTAAGCCATTCATTGAGTATAATGCTTTTTTTGGCATGTATCTGTTCAGAGCAACAACTGAAGCGCCCACATAGATACCATGCTAAAAGGATGCAGTTCCTAAACTATACATCCTACATGGACCAACTCTCAAAGCCCTGTCGCTATCCTCCATATCCTACAGACTGCTAAGAGGTGACCTGTGTCTGTCATAGTAGGCATCCTCTGACGCAATACTGATGAATCTACAGCACATCAAGTCAAATTGCATAAGAAATACTTGATCTAGGGATCTAAACCTCTTCTGCAGCATCAGAAGAACTGTTTGGAGGGACAACTCTATCTCATAGAGGATACCACTTCTCTAGAACAGACTCCTTATCCATTTAAAACAAAGTTCATCCCTGTCCATATTCAAGCACAACCTGGATCTATGGGTGGGTAATAGAAAATATATCCTGGACTACACCCAATACCGCTAGTGGGCAGAAGAAGCTCCTAAATATTTTATCCCACAGATAGGTCTCCCAAAATTATCTATGCTATGATCCCAGTTATTCTCACTGGGGGTAATGTACAGATGTCCTTCAAGGATGCATCTGCAGTCCTTACAAATGGGTTGTCTTGTCATCAGGCAGCCCTCGGTCGGCCGGATTCCAAAGTCTGGGTCTGGCTTCGGCTGGTGTCGCTCTTCACCCGACGTCATAGCTGTAGTTATTCGGGTATAAAGGCATCAGCCGTCAGTCTTTCTTGCGTGCCGGTCGGTCAGATCCAGAGATTACTACTACTCTTTCTTGCCTCAGCCGATGTCAGAAAGTTAATAATTGCTTATCCTGTGGGAAACAAATACCTCATTGCTTAGGCCCAGACCAGATTTTGTTTACATTATGCCGAAAGGACCGACAAAACTGCGATTAAGCCTTCTCCAGCTGAAACCATACCTTCTACCGAGGCCCCCTCTAACCTGGTAGAATCTGCTTCTGAAAATCAGCCTCCTGTGGCGGTTTCCCAGGATTTATCAGACACAATTCCACTGGATATTTCCAGCTGCTAGGCCTCCTGCAGCCATGTCAGCAGCAAAAGCTTCAAAATCTGTGCCTACCAAACCACCCCCACACAGGCCCAGCTCTAGCTCACATATGTTATCTTTGGCTGAGGATTTAATTTCTTTAATTCGTGGTTCCCAGCCCCATCCAGACAGGTCCTCTCTTCCCCCTCCAGAAAAGAGGCCTAGAGCTGAACCCCCTGAACCAGTATCCTCTGGTTCCTCTGATGAATCGGAACATTCACAACTTCCTGAGGCTCCTTATTCTCCTTACGAAGACTCTGATGCTGAGGAGTCCATTCCTTCAGCCTCTCCGCCTGAGGAATTTTCCTTTGGGGAAACATTGCATGCTATGAGAGAACAATTCCAGTGGCAGGGCCAAGATTTTTCAGACTCCAGGAAAAGGCTTAGAACCTTTCTACATTTGCCACAGCATAGGCCTTTGGCTATACCTCCAGTCCTTTCTGTTGTAGATGATGCATTTAATGATGCTTGCACTGCTCCTGATTCTTTACCTCCGGCTCCTGCTAAGCCCGATAGGTTCTACAGGGTCCCAGACACTCACCTTCATTTATACAAGGCTCCCTTGGCAGATCCAGAGACCATCGCTCAGGGCCCAAAAGCTGTAGCTCCTCTGAAAGGGAATCCAGATCCTTTTACACTTCTGCAACCTTGTCAGCTAGGGCTTTGAACTGCCAGTTTCATATGATTCAATATCAAGAGTTTATGCTTGACCAGTTAACTAAAAAGCTTTCCTCTGAAGAATCTTTAGATAAGAAATATGTTCAGGAAATGGTACATAACATACAGCAGGTTAGTAACCATTCTTTAAAATGTGGCTATGATGCACTGGAGGCTTCCTTTAGATCAGCCATGACTGGCACAGTTATCAGGAGACATGCATGGTTGAAAGAACAAGCATTACCAGACCATGTCAAATCAAAGCTCTTGGATGCACCCCCTGCTCAACAGGTACTAAAAAAGATGGAAGAGAAGGCAAAATCTGTACAAACGGTGAAAGATTTTTTGCAAGTTCAACCTCCAAGGTTTAGCAGGAACTGGCCTTCCAAACATTGGTCCTTTCCAGATTCCTCTAAGGCCCAGAGGGGCAGGCAGAAACCAATCCAGAGGTACCTACAGGGGACGTCAATGGCAAGGTAACAACCAACGAGGTTCACACGCAGCCACCACCACAACAACAACTCAATCACAGTGACAGGAACAACTAGAAGCACCGAAAACTAACATTATTCTCAAAAAACTGGCACTGCATAACAAGAGAAAAATGGATTTTACAAACTATAGACCAAGGCTACAGGTTCCATTTCCATACTCTACCAGGGAAGAGAGGAATGCCGAACCTACAACCTTCTCAAAGGACAGAAGCTCTAAAACAAATATCTCAGCTATTAAGAATGAGAGCTGTAGAAAGGGTACCACCTATGGAGCAAGGAAAAGGATTTTACTCCAGACTCTTCCTGGTTCCAAGAAAAGAAAACAAATGGAGACCCATTCTAGACCTGTCCGCTTTAAACACATTCCTTATTGTTCCAAAATTCAAAATGCTGACCCTACAGCAACTTCTTCCCATGCTGGGCAAGGAGTCTTGGCTGGTAACTCTAGATCTCAAGGAGGCATACCTGCACGTCCCCATAAGACCAATTTGCAGAAGATACCTCAGATTTCTTGCAGGATCAGAGAATTATCAATTCTCAGCATTGCCTTTTGGCTTATCTACTGCAAATGCCTGGCTTCAGTAATTGCTCATTGCAGGCTTCAGGGAATACAAATTTATCCATACCTGGACGACTGCCTGATACAAGCGGACAACAAAAACTAACTAGCAGAAGACTTACAAAGAGTCATTTACCTGCTGCAAGCCTTGGGGTATACAGTCAATATAAAAGTCAAGGCTGACTCCATCCCAAAAAATAACCTTTCTGGGTGCAGAGCTGGACACATCAAAACAAATGGCATTCCTAACTGCAGAAAAGAAAGAACAACTACCTCTCTACTTCTTGGCATTAATCAAGCAGAACCACCTAACTGCAAGAAAAATACTGCAAGCTCTAGGATTCATGGCATCCTGCATAATCCTGGTCCCTCATGCCAGGCTGCATATGAGAAAGAATTTGTGGTCCCAGCACAAGCACAGCCTAGAAGCCAAAATTCCAATAATTCCATGCCTGAAACAAGAGTTCCTATGGTGGGCTCATGCCTGTCAATCAAGCCCAGGACTACCCTTCCACAACAACCAACCAAGCCAAACCATCACGACAGATGCCTCAGACCTCGGTTGGGGAGCACACATGCAGGACAAGTGCATACAAGGCTTATGGACTCAAGAACAGCTGTGCCTACACATAAATCTAAAGGAAATGCTGGCAGTAAAAATGGCAATCCAGTCATTCCGACCATTTCTCCAAGAAAGTCAGTTGCTGGTAAGGACAGACAACACCACAGTTATGTGGTACATCAACAAACAGGGGGGCACACATTCATATCCTCTATGCCGGCTGGCACTGGACCTATGGGATGTGGACCTGACCTACGAAAAGAAAACATTCTAGCAGACATATTAAGCAGAACAACCACAGATGCCCACGAATGGATGCTTCAGACATCTTCAAAGCCATCACAAAGAAATGGGGATTGCCACAAATAGACTTGTTTGCATCTCCGGTCAATCACCAGCTAAAATTCTGCACGAGGACGCACCACCCACTTGCTTGGAAGGTGGACTCCCTTTCTTTCAGTTGGAAAAGCCTGACAGCACCACCACTTCCTTTGATGCACAAGGTGCTTCTGAAGATCAAAGAGGACCGTCCCAGGATCATTCTGATAGCTCCAGACTGGCCAAGACAACATTGGTGTACCCATTGCTGAGGAGCATGTCTCGAGAACAAATATGGACATTACCCCTGAGCCCATTATTGTTAACACAGAACAATTACAGAATACTGCATCTAAACCTGAAAACTCTGCAACTAACTGCCTGGAACATTACATGACAGCAATTAACCCAAACTTATCCCAAAGGGTTAAAGACATAATCCTGAGCCTTCAACAAGAAAGAATTATGCTGCAAAATGGAAAAGATATTTCATTTGGAGTACTGCAAAGGAGAAGATTAAACATGGCCAACATCCTGGAGTACTTGGCAGAGCTCTTCCACACAGGCCTGTCCTACTCTTCCATCAAGATACATGCTTCAGCTATTTCAGCACAGTATAGCCTGGATCCTCCTGTCTTCTCTCATCCCTGCTCAGGCAATTTCTGAGAGGAATTAAAAATGTGAAACCTCCCAGGAAACCACCAGTGCCAGCATGGGACTTGAATTTTGTGCTAGAGAAATTAACACTTCCTCCCTTCGAACCAGCAGCGACAGCAGAATTACAATACTTATCATGGAAGACTGCTTTTCTACTGGCAATAACCTCAGCTAGAAGGGTCTCTGAACTACAGGCACTAATGGCAGTACAACCCTTCCTGATCTTCCATCAAGATAGAGTGTCTATGAGAGCAAATCCTACATTTATGCCTAAGGTGGTATCCAGAGTGTCATTAAACCAGGCTATTCACCTACCCACATTCTTCCCAAACCCACAGAACAGGGGGGAAAGACTTTTACATACCTTGGATGTGCACAGGCAGTTACGCTACTATCTGGACAGGACTAAGTCCAATAGAAAAACTGACCAGCTACTGGTAGCATATGCCACAGGAAAGGAAGGAAAACCAATTTCAAAACAGACAATCTCCAAATGGATAGGAAATTCCATCAGATTTTGTTACTCCTACCATGGAAAGAAAACTCCAGAAAACATCAGGCCTCACTCCACGAGAGCTACAGCCACTACTACAGCTTTCTTACAAGGAGTGGCTACCAAGGACATTATAGAGGCTGCTACTTGGACCTCCGTGCATACATTTGCCAAGCATTACAATTTGCCTTTATACTCTAGATCCCGAGCAGGGTTTGCCACTGCTGTTTTGCAAGGGATCCTAGCTACACCGTAATCACTACTCTTCCTCCTCCCCTTGCTTAGCTATGGTATTCTACCCATTTGTAAGGACTGCAGATGCATCCTTGAAGGACATAGTACAGTTTTGTACCTACCATAAATGTAGATGTCCGAGAGGAATGCATCTGCAGTCACCTCCTTCCCCTCTGAGGTACTCCTAGGGTATTTGCCAGCCCCCAGCTAACTTGGGGGGGATCTATTATGGTGTATTTGTTTGTATATATGTACATACATGCTTATTTTTATGTTTACTTTATATTATTTGGAATCATTGGCATTTATCCAAATTTAGCCTTCCAGGAGGGCACCTGGCATCTGGGGCAAGAAACACTGAGGAAAATGATGCCTTTATACCGAATAACTACAGCTATGGGTGAAGAGCGACACCAGGCCAGACCCAGACTTTGGAATCCGGCTGCCTGACGACAAGACAACCCATTTGTAAGGACTGCAGATGCATTCCTCTCGGACATCTACATTTATGGTAGGTACAAAACTGTACTTTATTGGCCATGGGATGGATCAGGCCATCATAGCATTAAGTGGGAGAGATTAATTCAAGTATCAAAAAGGAAATTGACTAGGCTTAAAATGGCCTGCAAGGGCAGCTGGTCTAGTACTTCTGTTTTTATTTTATTTAACCTGTTTTAAGCAGGTTAGTCATACCAGGTTAATAACCTCTCTTTAGCGGTTAAACCCAAGGTGGTATTTCTACTACTAGGGAAAATGTATCCAGTCTGTTGGGGATCTGTATAAACTGAGGGGTTGCCAGCCCAGCTAGATAGATTTTTTTTGTAAGTAATTGTATGTCTTTGTAAATATTAATATGACCCACAGGCTTGTGTCATAAATGTAAGAAACTGTGTTATGTGCTGAACTTCAAAAATGTAACCACAATGCACCCTGCTGGGAAAACAGCAGAAATGTGTATAAACTCTATGCCTATGTAATGTATGTTTTCATGGTAGACAACTGAGACATACAGAGTTAACTTGCAAACTCTAAGAAAATAAGCTGATAAAAAGAGAATTTTATGACCCTGTGTGATCTCAAGCTAAGAGGCAGGATGTCTGGGCTAGGAGCTTCTTTCTGTTAAGACAAAGATAATGACTAGGTTTCACATGTAAAGTGTCTTTTATTGCTGTGACTTCCTGGCAGCTGCAGATCACAAAGAAATGTTAAATTTTAAGTTTTGTGAGCCTGGGAAACTTAAGCAGTAGTGAATAGAATGATGTAATCTGAAATGACTCAGCAGTAATTTGTATTCTCAATTTAAGAACTATCTCAACAGAAAGAGATTGCATTTTGTATTTTGTTCTTAAGCTGACAACAGCTCACCAGCACTTGCTTTGCTCTGTAAGTAAGATTTAAGTCTTAGCATTTCTGTTAGAGATAGATGGAAATAGCAGGATTAGTCTAGCTGTTTTCTATATTTGTCAGACTGTCCTACAATGTTGTTTTAAAGCATTTCATGTGATTTCTGAACTCTGTACTGTCACTGTGTTGAATCAGTGAGTATTGTCTTGTGTTTTTATTATTAAATATTTTTAAACCTTTTAACTGTGGCTGTTTTATGTAGAGATAATTTAAGCTCTTAGAGTACTTGCATGTATTTAGTGGTACTGTGCAAGCCACTCCAATAGCCTTGCTGTTAGTCACACTTACCATTTGGATAGTAATAACATTGCACAGTAGAATTGGACACCCTTTGGTAAGGGCCTTTAGAGTAGCTGATGAGTAGTTGGTGGCAGGTGGTACTACCATATAATGGGCAGAAGGGGGCATAGCTGGAGAACCTGTGCCAGCCTTCCCCAGGAGTGTCTGTGTGATTGTATATAAACCAAATCTCAGTGTGTGTGTGTGTGTGTGTGTGTGTGTGTGTGTGTGTGTGTGTGTGTGTGTGTGTGTGTGTGTGTGTGTGTGTGTGTGTGTGTCAGCTACTTGGGCAGAGACATGAAGCACTGGTTGGACAGAGAGGGTACTGAAGGTTTTGGCTTGATTACTTGGCTGAGATCTGAACCCTATAGCTGTGCCAGTGGGGAGTCTTATTGGGGATCTGGAGAGAAAGGGAGAAACCGTCCCAGACTGACTGTGATCTGTGTGTGCTCTTGAGGGAAATTGTACTTTACTGTGTGTGTACTTTTCCTCCCAATGTGGCCGCCACTCACTGGTGCTATTGCTGAGGATTGAGGCTTCTTGATTACTGGGCCAGTGCACAGGCATCACATATTAATTGGTGGCAATGGTGGGATATGTCACATCAAATATTAATTGGTTGATAGTGGTGAGTTAGCCACATCACATATTAATTGGCTTCTAGTGGTGTGGATAGTGAATTCCTGTAGCTTGGGTACAATGATCACTGAAGGTGTTTTTGTACTCTAAATCAGCCATGCAATGAACATTCAGAGTTCAGATCATAATTCTTTTATTTCTTTTGTTAGCTTAGTCAGGGAGAGCAGGCAGGCATGCCAGCAGAGGAGTATGGAAAGCTGACAAGGAGCCAGTTGGCTGAGATGTGCCACGCAAACTGACCGGTGCATGGAAACCTGACTAAAGCAGACATGATTGCAGCTTTAGGCACAGCTGTCTCAGAGAATAACAACCAGGAGGACTATCAGACTGGCTGTGGAGATGTACAACACTCAGAGAATGGACATCTCAACCTTTCTACAGAGAACTTAAAAATCTGACTGGAACTAAAGAGACTTGAGTTGGAGGCCAAGCATTTAGAAATAGAATCAGCAGAGAGACTGAGGTATCTAGAAAGTGAGGAAAATTAAAAATTGCGATGTCTGCAGGGTGAGGAGAATGAGAAACTGCTATGCCTGAAAGCTGAGGATAAGGCGAGGCAGAGGCAACATGAAAAGGAGATGCTGACTCTTCGCCAGAGTTATGGAGGTAATGGGGAAGGGAGTAACTGAACCCCAGAAGCAACAAAGGTCAGTAAATTTCTTCCATAGTTTACAGAGAAGGATAATTTTGATAGTTTCATTCATATGTTTGAGAGGGTATGTAAGCAGTATGATGTTGACAAAAGGCTCTGGGTACAGTTCCTGACCCACTTACTCCGTGGTAAAGCTGTAAATGTCCTGTCCAAACTAAACTATAATGTTGTAAAGAACTGTTTGCTAGAATTTTGTAAGCTAACACCTGAAGCTTATAGGAAAAGATTTCATGAGCATAGACGCAAGGCAGATGAGCATGTGTGACTATGTTGCTGAACCGAGCACTTTTCATATGTGGGTGAGTGGATGTCAGGTCACCACTTTTGAATGGCTGGCAGACCTTTTGGTGAGGGAACAAGCCCTTAGCACTTTGCCTGAGGACATGAGGATCTGGTTAGCTACTAGGCAATTCTCTACTGCAGATGAATTGGGAAAGAAGGGAGACCTATAATTAGCAAGCAGGCATCCATGCACAGGAAAGGGACCCCCAGTGCTGCTCATGGGTCTAGAGGAACCTTGGTGGGCAGCCCAGACTCACCCAACAGAATCTGCCAGTAGCAGGGAGAGCCACTAGTCCAGGCACACGTCCAGGACCTAGAGTTAAATGTTTTGAATGCAACCAGTGGGACCATGTGGCATGTAGGTGTCCACGGAAACAAGGTGGGGAACAGAAGGTGAGAGAGCCAGTAAGTGGGAATGACAAAATGCCAATAGTAGGTTGTCTTGAGACAACAGGGTACCAAACTGCCATCCTGCAGATGTCCTGATAGGGAAGGATTTTGATGAGGCAGTACTGTGTGTTAATGCAATTACACACAGTCAGGCTTGGAGACAAGCATGTGGGTCTGGTAGCCTGGGGGGAGACCCAGACAGACCACACACTTCCAGCCAGGACTGGTGAGGTGGTTACTTCAGGGAGGGAGCTACTCTGTAGCAGTGAGACTGAAGAGGAGCCACAGCTGCTTGTGGGTACTGATGTTCCCTTGGACAGAGTGACTGCAAAGACAGAGGTGAGTAGTAGTACCCAGGCTGACAGTGAGGCACCACTGTCCGAGGATGCCAGACTTCCTGTGGAAGGGGAGCTGGGAAGGGTTACAAAGAGAGAGTTGAGACAGGCTCAGCTCTCAGACCGTGCATTACAAGGTCTGAGGCAGGTAGCTAGTGAGGCACCTGATTCTCAAGGGAAGAGGGAATCTGTGTACTGGGACAAAGGGTTACTGTATAAAGAGTGGACCCCTGAGGGAGGGCTAGAGGGTGATAGAATACAGCAGTTGGTAGTGCCTACAGCCTACCATCTGGCACTTCTAGCCATAGCCCATGATATTCCCTTTGCAGGTCATATGGGCATAAAACATACAAAAAAGACATATTATGTAGAACTTCTATTGGTACTGCAGGACCTGTGAACAGTGCCAAAAGGTAGGTAAGGCAGGAGATAAGGTTGAAAGCTCCTTTGATGCCTTTGCCTGTAATTGAGGAGCCATTTCAGAGGGTAGCTATAGATATTGTTGGGCCTTTGAGTACTCCAAGCTCCACAGGGAAAAGTATATTCTAGTGGTAGTAGATTATGCTACAAGATACCCTGAGGCAGTGGCTTTGTCCATCCTCCATTGAGGCAGAAAAGGTGGCAAATGCTTTGTTAGAGATTTTCAACAGGGTAGGTTTCCCAAAAGAAATACTGACTGATAGAGGTGCCACTTTCATGTCAGACCTGCTGACTTATCTGTGGAAGCACTGTGGGGTGAAGCACCTGAAGACCACCCCCTACCATCCCCAGACTAATGGCCTTGTTCAGAGGTTAAACTCTACACTCAAGTCCATGCTACGGGCATTTGCAGATGAGTTTAATAGGGAGTGAGACAAATATTTGCCCCATCTGTTTGCTTACAGAGAGGTTCTCCAGGAATCCACAGGTTTTTCACCCTTTGAGTTGTTGTATGGGCATAGGGTGAAGGGGCCTCTAGACTTAATTTGTGATGAGTGGGAGGGTGAGTGTGAATCTCACCAGGAGTCTGTTGTGGCATATGTCCTAAACCTCAGGACAAGGCTCAGGGAACTCATGGGCTTGGACCAGGAGAACCTGGCAGATGCCTAACAGCAGAAAAAGGGCTGGTATGACAGGAATGCTTGCACTAGAGAGTATGCTGTAGGGTAGCAAGTAATGGTTCTCATTCCTGTCAGATGCAACAAGCTGCAGGCAGCCTGGGAGGGACCCTACATGGTGGTAATGAAGGTCCGTGATATTAACTACATGGTGGAATTGCTAGGCAGGAGGCAGGAGCACAAATTGTACCATGTTAACATGATGAAACCTTACCATGATAGGGAGGCCCTTGTGCTGAGTATTTGCAGTGGATTGTAGGAGGAGTCTGAGGGAGATCTGGTGACTGATCTCCTCAGTGAGGCTCGCACTGGCACCTCAGTGGAAGGGGTAGCAATATCCCAGCAGCTATCTCCTACCGAGGTTCGAGAAATCCAAGCAGTGTTACAGGAGTTTGGGGACATGTTGACTGGAAAACCAGGGTGCACCCACCTGGTACAACACCAGGTGAATACAGGACCCCAAAGGCCTATTAGGCAGGCCCATTACAGGGGGCCTGAGAGGGTCAAACAGACTCTGAGGGAGGATATACCAGAAATGTTAGAACTAGGGGTAATTCAGGAGTCCAACAGTCCCTGTGCCTCCCCAGATGTTCATCGTGTTACACTGCTCCAGTCATTACACTTGGGTTATCCTGCCGTCAGGCGGTTCCCCAGTCGGCCTGAGTTCCAAAGTCTTGGTCCGGCGTCGGTTGCTGTTGCCTCCTCCCTGACGTCAGTGCAACAGGGGTATATAAGATGCAGCCGACATAATTTTCTTCAGTCTTTCTTGCTGCGTGGTGCCCGAAGCAAAAGCAGTTCGCAAGTGCCGGTCTGCTGTCTCCTGAGATTTTCATTCCGAATCCAGAACCAAAGTCTTCTACAAAGCTAAGTACCCCATTGGGGAAACTTTTTCTTGCTTCAGACCGATGTCAGTAAAAGTTAATAACTGTATTTCTTGTGGGAAGCAAATACCTCATAAGGATTTCCATTCCTATTGTATCCCATGCCTAGGCCCTGACCACGACGTCACTGGTTGTCGGTTTTGTGCTAGGTTTAACAAGCGCACTATTAAACGTCTGTTTGATTTTGCCCAACATTATTTTGGTAGAAAATTCAATTATACCATGTCGTCGGAACTTCCGACGACTGGAATACACAAAAAGCGCAAAGACAAGGATAGGCATCTGAGGCCCAAAACTGACTAAGCCTCTTCTAGGCCATTCGCCGGTTCTCCGGTTTTCAGCGAGGTGCCTTCGCAGCCCTTGACCGCTTCTGTAGAACCACAAGCCGCCTCTGACTCCCACGTGGAGATGGCTGAGCCTTCGGACGCACAAGTTCTTCAGCCTACCGAGACTAACTTTTCAGAGGGATCCGGAGTAGCTGAGCAATGCACAGCTACAGAGGGTGTCTTCAGACCTACTCAGTTAAGCATTAAACCCTCAGCTAAGTCTAAGCCTCCTTTAAAGTCAAAGAAACAAATACAGCATTCTCCAGGACAGGCCTCCATGCCTAAGAAACAAATGCCCAAAATGGCCGAAGACCTAATCACTCTGATCAGGGGGTCCCATCCCCCTCCTGATAAAAGGCCTAGACAGGATGCAGACTGACTCATCCGACCAGGTGTCCATCTCTTCTGATTCATCCTCAGACCTAAATACTCTTTACCCCCTTATGAGGATTCTGATGCTGAGGAATCCATTCCATCAGCCTCTCTGCCTGAGGACTACTCCTTTGGGGAAACCCTTCATACCATGAGGGAGCATTTAAAGTGGGAAGGCCAGAATTATTCAGAATCCAAGAAAAGGCTCAGAGACTTCCTTATATTACCTCAACACAGACCCCTTGCTATTCCGCCAGTGTTAGATATTGTGGATGATGTGTATACTGAATCCAGCTTAAATCCTGATTCCTTACCTCCAGCCCCTGTTAAACCTGACAGATACTACAGAGTCCCTGACTCTCATAAATTTCTGTATAAAAGCCCTGTAGCTGACCCTGAAACTATTTCTCAGGGACCCAAAGGAGTTAAGGCCTCATCAGCCAAGAATCCACTTCCCTCTGACAGAGATTCCAGAGCATTAGACAGATGGGGAAAGAAAGTGTATACGTCTGCAACTTTAGCAATAAGAGCCTTAAATTGCCAGCTTCACATGCTAAAATATCAGCAATTTTTACTGTCTCAGTTAAAACAAAAACAAAAAATGCTTCCAGAATCAGATCCTCCTAATTTTAAAGAAATGCAGGATTTATTGCATGCAGCTGAACAAGTGGGAAAGCATACTTTGCAATGTGGTTTTGATTCTCTAGAGGCCTCCTGCAGAGAAGCAGTTACAGGCTCTGTCATTAGAAGACATGCTTGGTTAAAAGAACATACGTTACCAGATCATGTTAAAGCAAAATTATTGGATGTACCTTTGCAGCAGGATGTGTTATTTGGAGTTGAGGCAGAAGAGGTACTAAAGAAAATGGATGACAAGGCAAAATCTATGCAAATGGTGAAGGATTTCTTACAGATTCAACCTCCTAGATTTAGCAGAAACTGGCCAACTAAGAATTGGTCCTTTCCAATTACAGACAGACCTCAAAGGGGAAGATACAGAAGTCCAAGAGGTAGAGGTCAACCACAAAGTACTTACAGGCCTCGACAATGGGTTGCATCAGGCCAGAAAGAAGGGGAAGACAGGCCCCAACCATATAAAAAACAGCTCCAATGACTTCCCACTACAGCTGCCAAACAAATCCTTCTTGGCAGCCCCCTTGGGAGGAAAACTGACACTCTTCTACCACAATTGGCAAATGATCACCAAAGACAAATGGGTTCTCAACATTGTATTTCAAGGTTACAGGTTCCACTTTCACACTCTGCCAAGGTTAAAAGGAATGCCAAATCTGCCACCAAATCAATGGGCAGAGGCTCAAAAACAAATTACAGAACTCATGGATATGAGAGCTATTCACAAGGTACCATCACAGGAGCAAGGACAAGGATTTTACTCAAGACTCTTTCTGGTTCCCAGAAAGGACAAAGCCTGGAGGCCCATTCTGGATCTTTCATCTCTAAACACTTACCTGGATGTTCCGAAATTCAAAATGTTGACATTACAGCAGCTTCTTCCCATGCAGGGCAAGAAAGCTTGGCTCGTGACTTTGGACCTCAAAGAGGCATAACTGCATGTCCCTATCAGACAAAACTGCAGAAGATACCTCAGATTCATAGCGGGTTCAATGCACTACCAATTCTCTGCACTGTCCTTTGGCTTATCTGCTGCACCCAGGAACTTCACAAAGTGCCTGGCACCAGTAATTGCATTTTGCAGACAGAAAGGAATTCAGATTTATCCGTACCTGGACGACTGCCTGGTTCAAGCAGAGAGCAAGGACATTCTTCTAAAGCGTCTGGCGTTTGTAAAAAAGTTAAGTTGCCTGGGGTACACAGTAAACGAAAAGAAATCAAAACTAGTGCCCTCACAAGAGATTATATTCCTGGGTGCCAGCTTTAACACAACGGCCCAGATGGCTTATCTCACACCAGACAAACAAGGGCAACTGACTCAATACTTTCAATTGATGGCAACAAAGACCCAACTCCCTGCAAGAAAAATTCTGCAGGCCTTGGGATACATGGCATCTTGCATACTACTAATTCCGTATGCCAGACTGCATATGAGGAAACCACAATGGTACCTAAAGAATGTATGGTCTCAACACTGTCAAAGTTTGGAAACGGTTATACCACTAATCCCTTGCCTTCAAAAGGAGTTTCAATGGTGGGCTCAAGCTTGTCACCTCAACAAGGGACAGCCTTTTACACAACCCACAGCCAGGCAAACACTGACAACAGATGCATCGGATTACGCCTGGGGAGCTCACATGGCAGGCAAGTGTATTCAGGGCACGTGGTCCGCTGAACAAAGGCATCTTCACATCAATCAAAGAGATGCTAGCTGTACAAAATGCGCTTATAGCTTTCAAGGACCTGCTGCATCCAGGACTACTACTACTAAAGACAGACAACACCACAGTTATGTGGTACATAAACAAGCAAGGGGGCACTAACTCCTACCCCCCTATGCAGACAAGCTATGACCTTGTGGAACACCGCTATAAACCATCAAGTTCATCTACAAGCACAATTCCTGCCAAGAGACAAAAACACACTGGTAGATGACTTGAGCAGAAACATCATGGATCCCCACGCATGGGAGTTGAATCCACAAATATTCAGAATGATAACACAGAAATGGTGGAGTCCGGGCATAGATCTATTTGCATCCTCAATAAACTGTCAGCTACAAAAATTCTGCACAAGGAGTTACTATCCACAAGCATGGAAAGTGGATGCCCTCTCATTCAGCTGGGAGAACCTACAAGTATACGCTTTCCCACCACTACCTCTCCTGCCAAAGGTACTCATAAAAGCCAGGCAGGAAGAGCCAAAGATGATCCTGATTGCACCAGACTGGCCACACCAGCACTGGTACCCAATCTTAAGGAGCTTAGCTCAAGAACCACCCTGGATTTTGCCTCAAATCCCACATCTGCTTACTCAGCACAACAAACAAATACTACACAGCCAGCTAAAGACCTTAAACCTAGCTGCATGGAAGATTCCTTAGTCAGGCAAGCAATGCCTCTCTCCAAAGCTGTTGTGGATGTCATTCTGGAGGCCAGAAGACCTAGTACCAGGAAAGCCCATGCGGATAAATGGAAGAGATTCTGTGCCTGGAACCAAGCTCACAGCCTTGACCCTCTTGTCCCAAACATTCCTCAGATACTACAATACTTAACTGAGATGCTGGACAAAGGACTCTCCTTCTCATCCATCAAGAGCCACGCCTCTGCCATCTCTGCTCATTACAACACGGATCCACTAATTTTCTCTAATCCTCTGTTAAAACAGTACCTCAGAGGGGCTAAAAACATAAGACCGCCCTGTAGAGCACCTACTCCATCTTTGCACCTCAACTTTGTTTTGTAGAAGCTAACTTTACCTCCTTTTGAGCCAGCCAACACAGCAGAATTAAAATATATCTCTTGGAAAACTGCTCTGCTCCTGGCAATAACATTAGCACGAAGAGTTTCAGAATTACAGGCACTAATGGCAGTGGAAACTTTCCTAATTTTCCACCAGGACAGGGTGTCTTTAAGAACTAACCCTACTTTTATGCCAAAGGTGATATCCAGCGTTGTTCTAAACCAAACTATTCACCTGCCAACTTTTTATCCTAAACCACAGAATAAAGGGGAGAGACTACTGCACTCTTTGGACATTCACAGGCAGTTACGCTTCTACTTGGACAAAACCAAAGCTTTCAGAAAATCTGAGCAATTATTGGTAGCATATGCTGCAGGAGCACAGGGAAAAGCCATTTCAAAACAGACTATTTCAAAATGGATAGGACATTGTATATGTTTCTGCTACACATACCATGGAAAATCTGTACCTAGCAGCATTAGATCTCACTCCACCAGGGCAACAGCCACTACAACTGCATACGTCAGGGGAGTACCTGCCAAGGATATTTTGGAAGCAGCAACTTGGAGTTCTGTACATACCTTCACCAAGCATTACCATCTGCCTCTATACTCTAAATCCAGAGCTGGCTTCGCCACTGCAGTGCTGCAGGGCCTTATAGTCACCCCTAATGCCTTATAGAACCAGCCACCCTTCCTCAGCTTTGGGATTCTACCCAAGTGTAATGACTTTCGAACGCCACTCGATCTCGGGGAGGACATGCAGACTCCACACAGAAGGCGCTCCAGCCGAGAATCGAACAGGAGAACCTCTTGCTGTGAGGTGACAACGCTACCGCTGCACCACCGCGGCTACACAAATGTATAGAACTGAAATAGATTATTTTATAGTATCAGAAGGTTTACTTATAGGAGAAGGGGAAGTAGTTGAAATACGATTTCCTACTCATCTTGCAGTATAGCTAGAGGTAAAGGAAAGCAAGGCATAAATAAAAATAGGTGAAGGAATAAAAAGGATAAATGAGAAGGCATGGAATGAATAAGGAAACAGATTAGTAATACATGTACAGAAAGTTAATTTACTTTCAGAACATTTTTTAAATAAATGGTTTGAATGGTGGATGATCATCATCTTCTTTCGGCTGTTCCCGTTAGGGGTTGTCACAGCGGATCATCTGTTTCCATTTCTTCCTGTCCTCTGCATCATGCTCTTTCACACCAACTGCCTGCATGTCCTCTCTCACCACATCCATAAACCTTATCTTAGGCCTTCCTGTTTTCCTCTTACCTGGCAGCTCCATCCTTAGCATCCTTTTCCCCAGTATACCCAGCATCCCTCCTCAGCACATGTCCAAACCAATGCAATCTCACCTCTCTTGCTTTGTCTCCAAACTGTCCAACCTGAGCTGACCATCTAATATACTGATTCCTAATCCTGTCCATCCTAGTCACACCCAGTGCAAATCTTAACATCTTTAACTCTGCCACATCCAGCTCTGACTCCTGCCTTTTTGTCAATGCCACCGTCTCCAACCCATATAACATAGCTGGTCTCACTACCCTCTTGTAGACATTCCCTTTCACTCTTACTGGTACCCGTCTATCACAAATCATTCCTGACACTCTTCTCCACCCATTCCACCTTGCCTGTACTCTCTTCTTCACCTCTCTTCCACACTCACCATTGCTCTGAACTGTTGATCCCAAGTACTTAAACTCATCCACCTTTACCAACTCTACTCCCTGCATCCTCACCATTCCTCCACCCTCCCTCACATTTACACACATGTTCTGTTTTAGCCCTGCTGACCTTCATTCCTCTCCTCTCTAAAGCATATCTCCACCTCTCCAGGGTCTCCTCAACCTGGTCCCTACTCACTACATATCACAATGTCATCTGCAAATATCATAGTCCACAGGGCCTCCTGTCTGATCTCATCTGTCAACCTGTCCATCACCACTGCAAATAAGAAAGGGCTCAGAGCTGATCCTTGATGTAATCCCACCTCCACCTTAAACGTATCTGTCACTCCCACTGCAGTCCTCACCAATGTCACACTACCCTCATACATATCCTGTACCACTCTTACATACTTCTCTGCCACTCCCGACTTCCTCATACAATACCACAGCTCCTCTCTAGGCACCCTGTCATATGCTTTCTCTAAGTCCACAAAGACACAATGCAACTCCTTCTGCCCTTCTCTGTATTTCTCCAACAACACTCTCAGAGCAAATATTGCATCTGTAGTGCTCTTTCCTGGCATGAAACCATACTGCTGATCACTACTCACCTCCCTTATTAACCTCGCTTCCACTACTCTTTCCCATAACTTCAAGCTGTGACTGATCAATTTTATCCCTCTGTAGTTACAGCAGCTCTGCACATCACCCTTATTCTTAAAGATAGGTACCAAAAGACTTTTTCCCCACTCCTCAGGCATCCTCTGACTTTCCAAAATTTCATTAAACAGTCTGGTTAAAAATTCCACTGCCGTTTCCACTGGTATGTCATCTGGACCAACAGCCTTTCCATTTTTCATCCTCTTCATAGCTGTCCTTACTTCCTCCGTACTAATCTGTTTCACTTCCTGATTCACTATCCCCACATCATCCAACCTTTTTTCTCTCTCATTCTCCTCATTCATCAGTCCTTCAAAGTATTCTTTCCATCTACTCAACATACTCTCTTCACTTTTGAGTACGTTTCCCTCACTATCCTTTATCACCCTTACCTGCTGCACATCTTTCCCAGCTCTGTCCTTCTGTCTAGCCAATCGGTGCAGGTCCTTTTCTCCCTCTTCAGTGTTCATTCTCTCATACAACTCTCCATATGCCTTATCCTTAGCCTTCGCCACCTCTCTCTTTGCCATGTGTCTCATCTCCTTATACTCGTGTCTACTTTCTTCATCTCTTTGACAATCCCACTTCTTCGCCAGCCTCTTCCTCTGTATACTCTCCTGTACTTCCTCATTCCACCACCAGGTCTCCTTGTACTCCTTCCTCTGTCCAGATGTCACACCAAGCACCTTTCTAGCAGTCTCCCTTACTAGCTCTGCTGTAGTTACCCTGCTATTCGGTAACTCTTCACTGCCTCCCAGTGCCTGTCTTAATTCTTCCCTGAACTCCACCTCACAATCACCCTTTTTAACTTCCACCATTTAATCCTTGGCACGGCTTTCACACTCCTCCTCCTCTTCTTGATCACCAATGTCATCCTACAGACCACCATTCTATGCTGCTTAACTACACTTTCCCCTGTCACCACTTAAGTCTCTCCAATCTCTTTCAGACTGGCCCTCTTACATAGGATATAGTTCACCTGTGTGCATCTTCCTCCACTCTTGTATGTCACCCTGTGCTCCTCCCTCCTCTTAAAATACGTATTCACCACAGCCATGTCCATCCTTTTCGCAAAATCCACAATCATCTGACCTTCTGCATTCCTCTCCTTAACACCATACCTATCCATCACTTCCTCATCCCCTCTGTTCACTTCACCAACATGCCCATTGAGGTCCGTTCCAATCACTAGTCTCTCACCCTTGGGTACATTCACCACCACTTCATCCAACTTGCTTCAAAATGTTTCTTTCTCATCCATCACACACCCAACTTGTGGAGCATATGCACTAACAACATTCACCATTACACCATCAATTTCAAGCTTCATAAACATTACTCTATCAGACACTCTCTTCTCTGCCAAAGCACTCTTGGCATACTGTTCCTTTAGGATAACATATTCTCATCTTGGTCTTACTTCAATACCTATATTCTTGATGTGTGGATGTGAGTATATATATATATATATATATATATATATATATATATATATATATATATATATATATTATGGGTCTACTTCATTTCACCTAACTTCCAATTCACTGACCCCATTTAACTGAAATTTCATTTCACTGACAGTTCATTTGACTGACAAGTATTATTAGCAAGAAAATGGAATATGCCCCCTTCCCCACTGTAGTGCAACCTGGAGTTAGAATATATGTTAAGTTTTGATATAATAATACTTGTCAGTCAAATTAACTGTCAGTGAAATGAAGTGTCAGTGAAATGAAATTTCAGTCATTTGGTCTCAGTCAAATGGGATATATATATATATATATATATATATATATATATATATATATATATATATATGTCTCTACAAATGTTAATGTATAAATGTATTGTGAATGAGAATGTATCTTTAAAAAAAAAAACACTTATTAATTTTCTACTAATTGTTAGTTCTAACAGATGTATCATATGCTGTGTAAATTTTCATTTTTGTACTACTTTAAATAATGTAACACCTAAATTTCTTCTTAAGACTTGCTTAGAACTGTATAAATGCTAATAATGTAACATGGAGCTTTTCTCCCCGGGTCTCCGTTGAAAATGGACCTGTGTCCAGTCAGACCCTCCCGGTTAACAAATGTAAAATAAATAAATAATTAAATAATAACCCCTACCCCATTTCTCCTGCCATCCACACCATGATAGAACAATTTGAACCCACCTCCTAAACGCCTGGCCTTACTTCCCTTCCATCTGGTCTCTTTCACACACAATATATCAACCTTCCTTCTCTCCATCATATCAGCTAGCTCTCTGCCTATACCAGTCATACTGCCAACATTCAAAGTTCCTACCCTCACTACTGCACTCCTAACCTTCTTCCTCTCTTCCTGCCTTTGGGCATGCCTTCCCCCTCCTCTTCTCCTTCGGCCAACAGTAACCCAATTTCCGCCAGCACCCTGTTGGCTAAGAGTACTGATGGCAGTCGTCGTTAACCCGGGCCTCGACTGAGCCGGTATGGAAATATGAAATGTTCTCCACATAAGTAATTTGGCAGAGGTTTTATGCTGGATGCCCTTCCTGACGCAACCTTCCCCATTTATCTGGGCTGATATTTAAGGAAAAATATAAAATGTTTTTACAGTGGCAATATGATGTGAGAAAAGTAGAGAGAGAAAAATCTAAAAGAACATATGAATTGGAAGATTTAGAGCTTAATGATATGAAGTACGTTGACAAAGAAAAAGAATTATATGAACGTAATCAAGAAAAAATACAAGGATTGGTATATAAGCAAAGATATTTTTTCAAAGAAAAAAATTTGCAGTATTGAGTTACTTAAGCAGGTTAGTGAAGGAAGATGGTAATGTAGCGGAATCTTATGGGTTAAAACTGAAAAAAACTATATGTGAGAAAATTAGGAAATTATGAATGTCATCATATAGTAATGTTTGTGTTTTCGGATTTTCCCGTTAGGGGTTGCCACAGCGGAACTCCGGTCCCCTAATGATTGGCAGTAGATTTTTTATGGTGCCGAGTTGCCAGCCCGACGCCCAACCTTCAGCAAAGGCACGCCCATTCACACATGTCTTTCGGAGGCCACTCAACCGCGGGGAGGACATGCAGACTCCACACAGAAGGCACTCCAGCCGTGAATCGAACAGGAGAACCTCTTGCTGTGAGGCAACAATGCTACTGCTGTACCAACGCAGCTTAATGCTGTCTTTGATGCCCAGAAAGTACATTGCATCTAATTTTATTTGCCACATTAATTCTTTTAATTCCAGGTAGTCCTTCCATGAATCTCCCTGTGGTTTAGGGGTTAACTTTTTCTAAAACAGTAAAAAAAGAAATGCTTGAACCCAAAGCATGATGTTGAATGTCTAAATAGAGAATTGGTCTGATCATGTTTCAAAATGTTGTAACTATGCTGTTATATACATTTGTTTTAACTGTTTCTCTATCTTGCCAATATAGACAGGACTGGAAGAGCAGATAGCCAGGTATACCAGTCCTTTAGTCATACAATTACCATCTTGTGCGTACACAATGGATATTGTCTGGTTCACCCATTAGTTTGCTGTGCCTCTGTCCAGCAGTGACACAGAGCCATCCACTCATGGACTGGGATTCTGTGTGATGAATCTGTCCCTCCAGCACATCCTATTTATATCCGTGTTGAGGTTTGACATGGCCTTGTATGTCAGGCACAGATCACCGAATGGAGCTGGACTGCTGCAGGTGTCGGGTAGGTACATTCCCAGGTCCCTGATAACTTCTTCTGTGTTTAATGGATTACCTTTTCCCAAAGGGCATGACTATACATTTTTGTACCAGTTATCCATTTCTATGAGACCTCTCTGGAGGATGTCTGTGTCTGATGGATATGTTTGCCTGCACTTCAGAAAAATAAATGCCTGTGGGACACCGGGCTCGTGCCCTTAGAGTCTGACATGGCACCAGCAACTCTAACCCTGTGGGTTCTGTCCGTTTGCAACCCATCTTGTGACATATGGGTTTACATCTAAGCTGGTGAGCTTTTCTATGATGCCAGAGTGGGGTATTGTCGAGCAGCTTTTGCTCTCAAGGTAGGCTGTGTGAACTGCCTTACCCTCATCAATGGCCTTAGTGCCTGAGTTCAAGAGGCAGGATCTGGATAGGATCCAGTGTCTGTATTAAACAGCAGCCTTATGTGTGGGTTTAGTTGCACACAGCCGGGGACACCGTCCCGTCCCATTGATGCTGTGTTTTTTGCTTAGAGTGTTTTGCTGAGACTGGGCATCTGAGATGTTTGGGAGGCTGTGGTCTTTTGCTTGGTTGTTAAGTTGTATTTGCTGGCTGTCTAATATATCTGCACTGAGCACAGCCACCACATTTTCTAGTTCCCTTATTACCTCTCCTATTTGTCTGACCTGATCAGCATATAGTAATAATAAAGTAAAAATAACTGTAGATTGTTGATTAAGGCATAAGCCAAGAGGTACATATGAAGTGGTGTAAGATGGGAATGACCAGTGAGTTGTATACTCTTTGCATTAGTTATGAATGTGATAGTAGGTGAAGTAAATCACAAAATGATGGAGGTTGGGTGTATAACACTGGAAGAGTTAAGAATTCCAGTTCAGTTAACATATGCTGATGACATTATATTTGCAAAAACAACATTTGGATAAAAGAAGTAATTTGCACAAATGAGTGTCTAGAGGTGATAGGGATGTCTTAAAGAGTAAAGGTGTAGGTTTAGCTGTTGTAGTAAAGGTAAGGGAATGAATGAAATTTATATGTTGGGTATAAAATTTGGGAATAAAATTGCAAGTAGAATTCGATTGGAAAAACAATAGAAGGAATAAAACTTTCTGGAGAACATATAAATTGTCACTCAGAAAAAAAATACTTTTTTTGATAAATTCAGTACTTGTGGGAAGTAGGGCCGCGGTGGTGCAGCTGTTTGCATTGTTGCCTCACAGCAAGAGGTTCTCCCATTCGATTCTCGTCTGGAGTGCCTTCTATGTGGAGTCTACATGTCTTCCCTGTGGTCAAATGACGTCTAAAGACATGCAGGTAGGTGCGTGAATGGGTGTGCCTTCTTTGAAGGGTGGGCGTCGGGCTGGCAACTCGGCTCCATAAAAATCAGCTGCCCATCATTAGTGGACCGGAGTTATGCTGTGGTAACCCCTAACTGGGAAAAGACGAAATACATACTAGTACTTATGAGAAAAGTAGCATACTTAGCAAGCATATTTGTGTTGACTAATACTATTTGAAAAGCAATTATTGCATTTACTTTGTTTTTGTTTTTATGAGGTTCTAGATTAAACCCAGTAAAAAGAGGAACTTTGTATGGAAATAAAAAGAAAGGAGGTTTAGGGCTAATTAACCCAGTGGTAGATGCTGCTTCATTAAATTTGTACAAAGTGGATAAATGAAAAAGATGAGAGTAGTAGTAGTAAAATTGTTTAAATACAAGTATAATAAATTTGGGGGTATGGTAAAAACTGCAAAAAAGAAAATAGTGTATAAATGAAGAAATAAAATGTTACCAAGAAAAAAAAATTGTGGAAAAAAATGATGATATAGAAAAAGAAAAGTATGGTATTAAAAATATAATGAATAAAACATTACTATGTAAAACCATGGGAAAATCTGACAGATGAAAAATGAATGCTATAAAAATAAGAAGCAAATGGTGTAATCAGAAAGTTGAATGTCCAAATTTTTTGTAGAGACTGGTAACAGATTGCCAGTAAATGCAAATATGCCATATAAAAAGAAAAGTGATAGAATATGTTTGCATTGTCAAGAAGAAGAAAGTATGGAGCATGTGCTTTTGAAATATAAAAAAGTTATAGGGTAAACTATGTAAAAAAGGCTTTTTCAAAGATATAAAATAAGTGTATAAAGTAAACATGGATATGATTAAATATAGGTATTCTAGGAACAAAAGTAAACAATACGTTAGAAAATATAAGTTATTTCATGTTCTATGGATTATATGGAATGAAAGAATAAATTAAATTATGTTTAATGGTAAATGGATAAAGGAAAATCAGATGGTTATGGAAAATGAGTGGGGGTCTAACAGGGATGAACATTTAGTATGACTATAAATTAAATTTTTAATATTTATACGTAGAGTTGTATATCTGTATATTTGTAAGTAAAATTTCTTTTTGTATATAAGTAAAGGACTCCTACTATTTTCAATAGGTGCTGTGGGATCTTTTACATCACCTGAGCTACCACCAACTCAAGCAGATGGAACCTTGGTTTAAAGTCTCATCCAAAGGATGGCACACACAGGAGTGCAGCATCTTCCTTATGCTGCACTGGAGTGTCAGCAGTCAGTGTACTTGGTGTGGGAATAGAACTCACTGTCTTCTTTATCAAGGGCATATGTGCTACCTGCTGTGCCACTGTATTTGCCTTTGAACTTATTAGTTAAACATATAATTGTAAGTAATTTGTAAATTCCATAACTGATGGAACTTTAACAGTTTTTCAGAAGTTTTAATAAAAATTCTTTTGAATGCTGCAAAACTTCAGTTTTATAAATCTGTGATGATGTGAGGTATTGCCAGCTATGCCAGGAGAAGTAGGGCAGTGGATGTGTAACATATGCCAGCATAGTTAGCTGGAATTTTGTAAAGAATTGTAGCTAGCTGGAATTTTGTAAAGAATTGTATGTCATTTGTATGTCAGACTGATTTGAACAGGTGCTGTGTTGAAAATGTATTTGTAAAGTTGCTTGTGTTAAAAAAAAATGTACCAACAGTGGGCCCTGCCTGTATTGTAAATGATTAAATGTATATGTTTTAACATTAGATACTGGAAGAGACGAGGTTAAGATCAGCCCCAGCTAACTTTGAAAAATAGTAAGAAATTAAATTACTTACTTAATTTAAGCCATGAAGATTGTATCTTACAGTTCTGAATGCAACTAGAGACAAAATGTCTGTAGTAGGAGGCTTTCTGTATTGTCTTTGGGGTGAACAAATTGCTACTCTGGAAGAGTGGAAGTGTTTTATGGTTTTATGACTTCCAGAAGCTGCAACAGATCTTAGCAAGCTCTGTGTGTGTATTGTTGGCACACGTGCTAAATCCTGGCAGCTTATAGCCAATGGGGTAGCATGGAAACCAGAAGTCAGATGGCCTAATGTATATGATGTCATTCTGTAATCTGTGTTTTAGTACTACCTGAGACTGAAGTCTCATAGCACTCTGTTTCGGAATCTGACAAAAAAGGACCCCTCACCTACTTTATCTTGCCTTGCTCTAGTAAGTGACCATGGAATAATAATTCTGTACATCAGTCAGAAAAATATAGTGAGATTAGTTGAGCACTGTTTTTCTGTGTTATTTTAATATTTCCTGGGATTGAAACTCTGTTGTTTATTGTAAATAGTTATTTAGTATTTTCATGTTTGTTTATTATTAAATATTTTTAAACTTGTCATTGTGGCTGCTCTTTTAGAGAATATTGTAATCTCTGAGAGTACTTGTATATATTTGGTGACAGCTCTGGCTGCTCCTGAAAGCTTGGTGTTGGTCAAACTGCAATTTGTGTTATTATTAATTTCACTCTTGTGTAATTGGGTACCCTTGCAAGAGCCTTGGAACCTTGGAGTTGCTGGCTTTGGAGTGTCTGGTGGCAGTGTAACTACCTTATAGTCTGGGCAGAATGCGGCATAGTAAATCTGTGCCAGCCTTCCCTAGGGCTGTGTGTGTGTCATATGTTTGGTGTAGGGACACGAAGCACTGGTTTCACCAAGAGGGTGCTGGAGAACCTAGCTTGGACACTCTGCTGAGGTCTCAACTCTATAGCTGTGCCCGTGGGGAGTCTTATTGGGGTCCTGGAGGGAGACAGAGAAATCCAGACCCTGGACTGAGTGTGTTCCCTGTGCGCCCTTAAGGGAAATTGCATTTAATGCAGAGAGCTGCATTTGGAAATGCTGGGTGTGTCCATTTTTGTTTGACGTGATCGTCCCTCTCCAGTGCCAGTGGTGAGGATTCAGATTCCTTCATTACTGGCCCAGAGTGGGGACGTCACAGTCATTTAATATTTCTAATGTAACATAGTAAAGCACAAAACAGAAAAATAGTAAAGCATGTGTGCAAAGGAAAAAATATACAGAAAACATTCTTGAACATAAAAATTAATTTAAATCTTAATAGATTTTAAAATATTCTTGTGTGATAAGCACTTAAACCAAGATCCACATTGCTTGTCTCTCCATTGTCTTTGTTAGTCTAATTTGGCAAAATGTGGCTGCCCTAACATGCCTTTGAGTTGTACTCTTACTTATTTCCGTGTCATATTCTGAGTTCTTGGGTATTTTGAGAACTTTGAGTGCTCTGTTTAGTCTGCTGTGGTGTTAATGTTTGTCCAGCTATTGTCTTTATTTGTGTTTTGTTGACTGGGTTATTCCCACCAGGCCAGCCACTTCTCATCAGGGGAGACACATGTTGGTACTGATTCTGACTGTGGATGAGGAAGAATATTGTAGTAAGATAAAGTAATAAAAAATGGATATCATACAGTTGTTGAATGAAGGGAAATGGAGGTATCCTATTATAAAACTTTATTGGAATGATACTTGGTATGGCCTCTTTTTTTCTAAGGAAAATGTACAGAAGATTTTGAGAGATATTTGACTAGTATGATTTTCTGTTGAGACTGCTGCATGACAATTGCCAGTAAAAGCAGAAATCAAGTGCCAAAAGGAAGCAGAGCAAAATTATGTTTGTGGGTTTGAAGAAACTTTATTTACACTTGTTTACTAGGATGATCTGACCAAGTCAGCAAAAATTTCCCAGCACATTTTTGGGATTGTGAAAAGGTGTTTGGTTATTGTTAGCTATTGGCCTGAAAATGTAATTTTAAGTATTTTTCAGACGATGTCTATGTCAGTTATTAGATGATCATGTAATCTAAGCTTGAGAATGATTGATGAAAATTATGTTGATAGGGAATATTTGACAGCAGTATGCCGTAGAATTCAGGAAAAAGCTTCACCACTGTCCGTAATTGTCTGCTGTGTATAAGTCATTTACCTTGGCAGTGGGAAAATACAGTTCAGAGGATGGCTATAGCTGCATGAGAAAGACTTCAATATCGGGTTATTTAGCTCATCTCTGAATTGCTCTGTAAGATTAGCGTTGTCAGACGTGACTCTGGATGTGTTTTCCCTAGGGGATCCATGCAGTACATTAGCAAAAGCAGTCTCCAACACACAGACACACACACACACAGACACAGACACACACACACACCTTACACCCATATCTTCATTGAACTTGTTTTCACCATGACTGCTTTCATAGGAGTGAATGGGCGACCTCTGTTTTTTGATGGCTTTCACTTTTTCATCTGATAGTGAAGTGTTCCACTGAGGCAGTGTAAATTGGGAGCCGCTGGCATTTCCAAGGGAGAATACATTGCTAATTAGCATTATACTATAAAGGATCATCACTTTTCCAAAGTGAGCATGCTGACTGAACAGCACAGCCAGTGTAGCGTGCCCATTGTGAGCCGAGTATAAACCAATATCAAAAAGTTTGGCATCTGAAGTAGTATTGAGTGGCCAGACTTTCTATTGGAAATCCACTTGCAAACCTCTGTTTCCAGGGACACAGCAAAATATGATAGAAGTCAGTATATTGTGTAAAACTGAAGAAAAAAAAAATCCCTAATTTTCCTCATAGTTTTGCACTGACCCTATTTAATTTTTTAAATAGGAGAAAAAACATAACATAGATGGTCTTTTCTCCTTTGCTTTTCTTGCACTGTGCAAACCTGGGAATGTAAGTCACACAAGCATGTGCAGTATGTCAGCAAACTTAAGACTGTGCAAAATAAGACTAAAATACCAGTATACAAAAACATGTTTTAAGATAGGTAAGCAATTTCATTCTTAAAGAATGTGATTGTGTAATGCCAGTAACCCACTCCTGGATGTTAAGCATCATAGGATTTACCCACAGTGGCTTTTTAAATCACTCAGGCTTTACCCCCATGATCAAACAATGCCAGACATGAGTAAATTCTGTGATACCCACACCCAGTCATGGGTTATTGCTAAATTATATCATGATGGGTCATTGTTATTCAAAAACGAGAATGCTGATTGGGCAGCCCAACCTGCATGCCCATTGTAAAGTGAGTATATACCAACAGAAACAAGTCCATCTGCTAAAATACCATTGAGCAGCCAGACTTTTCTACTGATAAATGCTATGGAGGGCAGACCAAATACAAGAAAAATTGTGTACGTTCTGCAAAATTAAAGAAACAGAAACATACCAGATTTTCCTTATATTTCTGCTCAAGTCTCAGCAGACTGTTGTACCTCTGAACTGTCCAGATTATCAAAGAATGTACTCATTATTGCCTCATAGTAAAAAAATATGTATTATTTTTCCTCCATTGCTTCTGTTGAACAGCACTGATGTACTGTGCAAATGTAGGAACATAGGTCCCATATGCATGCACAGTACATCAGAAAACACAGGAGGAGAAAGAAACAACGTGGAGGAGCACTACCGCAATATAAAGACCTTATTTAAGAACGGTAAGCAATTTATTTCTTAAACATCCCTATGTAATAGCAATAACCCACTCATGAATGTGGGTATGTCAGGATTTATCCATGTTTGGCCTTATGTAATCACTCTGGCTTCGCCCTTGTGATCAAACCACTCCAACTGCGGGTAAATCCTAATATACCCACACCCACTTGTGGGTTATTACTTAATTAACTGCTCCCCTGGATTGCCACATTATCATACAGTTCTGCCAGCAAGACTGCCCTCACCTCTGAGACCTCCACTACTGGGAAACCTCAGAGGTAGGGTAGTCTAAGAATTGGAAAGACTTGCCACAATAGGGATAATGTCTGTGTGAAGGCTTTCACCTCCATAATAAGTCTTTTTGAATCCAAGCTGTGTGTGACGCCCATGCCCTGTCCCAGCAAACAAGGAGCCTCAATCCTCACCACTAACACCAGTGAGGGGCATCTCATATCGGAGGAAAGGATAACAAGTACACACAGTAAAGTGCAGTTTCCCTTAAGAGCACACAGAGATCACAGTCAGTCCGTGGCTGGTCGCTCCCTTGCTCTCCAGGTCCCCAGTAAGACTCCCCACTGGTACAGCTTTAGGGTCCAGATCTCAGCCAGCTGGGCAAGCTAAAACCTCCAGCACCCTCTCTGTCCAGCCAGTGCTTCGTGTCCCTGCCCAAGTAGCTGACACACACACACTTTGAGATAAGAGTTTTATACAACCACACAGACACTCCTGGGGAAGGCTGGCACAGGCTGTGCAGCTGTGCCCCTTTTACCCAGACTATAGGGTATAAATCACTTCCATCACCCAGCTAATATTTATCAGCTACTCAAAGGCCTTTAAAAGGGTGCCCAATTATTACTGTGCAATATTATTATCCAAATGGTAAGTGTGACTGAACAGCAAGGCTTATTTGGAGTGACTTGGACAGTAATCTCTATATACATGCAATGTACTCTAGAGTTTAAATTAACTCTACACAAAACAGCCACAGTTGAAAGGTTTAAAAATATTTAATAATAAATACTAAAAGCATAAGACAATACTTCTTATACACAGTGCTAGTCAAGAGTTCAGAGATCACAGAGAAATACTTAAAATAATTCAGTAGTACAGTTCTGACATCACAGAAAAACACTTAGAAATAGCTAGAAACTAGAAATTAGACTACGAGAAAAACGCAAGTCTAAGATAAATTTAAATATAGAGTAAGACAGTGCTGGTGAGTTGGATGGTCAAGACAAAAATGCTTAATGCTCTCTGATTCTCTCTGTTTTTAAAATCACATTCCTGGTTCACATTACATCATTCTTCACACTTCCCTGGGTTCCCAGGCTAACAGAAACTACATTTACATGTTTCACTTCTGGACAGAAACCAGAGCAATAGAGGACATTTATGCATGCAAATTCTGGCCATTAACTTTGGCCTTAAAACAATAGCAAGAATTCCTTCATCTAGACCGGCTGGAGCCATGTTTACATCAAAGGTTCACAACATGCTTTACTTGGTCAGCAGAGTGCACTGTTACATTTTTTTCAGTTCCACATGTAACACTATTTTTACCATTTAAGACAAAGCCTGTGGTTTACATTAATATTTACAGATGACAGAATAATTCTATCTGGCTAGGCTGGCAGCCTTCACATATCTTCACCCAATCTTCAGACTTTTTTTTTGTGGAGGAAAGAAATGAGGAATTATTTTGTAACAAAAATGTTATATTTCTGAGGCTATTAAAAAGATCAAATTTTGGCTCTGGCAAAGTTGGGGTTGGATGATTTTTTTGTTAAGTTCTGAATTTCTTTTAACTGACTTTTTACTTGTTTTTTTTTTTTGGGGGGGGGGCATTCTTGACAATCTTTAAATAGGGTACTTTTGCTCTGTTTTTGTATATATTCTGTTCATGATGCTTGTATATATTCCTTTTTTGCTGTAGATTTGTTGATGTTTTGTAAATAAAGCACTACTATTCATTTAATAAGTACCCTGCGATCTTTTACATCCATCTAAACTACCACAATGACAGGCAGGTACAACCTTAGTTTAATGTTGCGTCCAAAAGTGGGCAACTCTTGAAATTTTATTGGAAACACCAGTGCTCTGAATTACTTGTTGCAGTGTACATAAAGCTTAAAAGTATGGTCATTTCATTGGAACTGAGAGCAGTGTAATTTTGGGACAGCTGTTTAATTCTTTGTTGCTTTTGGGATAATTTTGTAATTTTTAGTACTTTCATTTATGACGACCTTGAATATTTATGGCTGTGTTTGGTAGTTTATTCATTAGCTGGTCTTACTTTGGGCGTCTTAAATGCATTTGTCTGTTGGATAGATTTTCACACATTTTGTTTGTATTCTTTACACTTCTTGTCAACTTGCTTATCTGCTGTCATTTACATTTGTCCTGGGCTGAGAATGAAATATGTCAGTTTGTTCAGTGCTCTACTCCAGTTACCACATTGAATAAATAATTACATTTTAATTACCTTTCTGCTGCTTACTCTAATAAAATTTACCCATAATAATATTGCATTGAATAATACTTATTGGCGATGTATTAAAATTACATTTTATTTTATTTACTTAACTTTATTCACACTTATGCAGATATGCTTAGTTGCAAGCACATTAATAAAGTTGAAGAAGCTTAATTTGTAATGCTAACACTTTTGTCACATATGTTTGTGCTTCCTTTCTACATTTCCACAGATGGATTTACTGCAGGAAAAAAGAGAACAGTTATAACTAACAGCCTTACCCTTTTTTTACAGTGGCCTGATGAGGCTGTTGCATGGTGGAAGAGCTGCAAGCCTTCAGTTAATTCAGAGCGACTCCGATGATGATAGTGACAGTGCTTGGGATGGACGGCTTGGAGACCGTTACAATCCTCCAGGTACTTTTGTACTCCAATACCAATTAAGGCAGCATGAAAACTAAGCGGCACAGTAACTCAGATTTTT